>NW_028277075.1:16682500-16982500 GCF_059951505.1 Python bivittatus | reverse complement strand
TGTAACTTTTAATGGGGTTGCTAGCCTTAACACCTTAGCAATGGGTTCTGTTTTTATAGATTCCCATCATTCTCTTGCATCACAATGGTCAAGGCCATGACCCCCACCCCTGCTGGTATCAGGACCCTGCACCCCTTTTAACTAACTCCCTGACATTTCTATGAAGTATGCAGCTGAAATGTTATACAGTAATTAATGTTGATCCTAGCACACACTCAGCCTCCAGTACAAATTAGGATGGAAAAGGTTATCATAATATTTAGCTAGTCTGGTAGATTTCAATTGCTCCCTGTGGGGGGACAAACAAAAAAAAAGGGGGGGGGAGAATATTTTTAAAAGTTACATGCTCAGGAAAGCAATGCCCAAGTAATTCTGCAGAGGAAAGGAAAGGAAAGTGGTGAGTTGGAGATCTCGGCTTTGAAAACAGTTATGCTTGAGAAGAATTACCCGTGTGACAGAGAAATGTTGATACTTAGAAGCACTCAGTGCTCCAAGGAGCAGCTTGTAGCTTTGTGGCATGCAGTTCTGTAGGCAATGTCAGCAGATGATGACTGAAATTCCAGCTAAAACTCTGTTATCTTGTGGAGTTCAGATCCAGGTAGAACCAGCAGCTGTATCTTCTCGACCTGTCAGTGGTGTCTGAAAAACACCCAGAGACTAAATAATTTAGATTACACTATTCTGACCTGTATAATTGTTTGAATGAGTAATGCAGCGACTAACTGAAAGAGGTCAACCATCTGTAGAGGAAACATAGAATTTGGTTTCATTTCCAAACAAACTTTTGAAGAGCTATGCTGTGGGAGGTAGGAGAAAATCCAAAGACAGATCAAGTGCTTATCTGGTTGAAACTTCCATCACTAGCAAAAAGAAACATTAATGGCAAATGGGCCAAGGACAGCAGCTAAGTTTGATCTATGCAACATGTCATTAATCTATCTTTTCTTTCCTACAGGTTAACGTGAATGGGTTTTAAATATCCATTATCACTACTGATATAGTCATTACTTAGCAAACAAATTACAAACATTGAGAACCCTGACCGTATGGGACTCATCATGGCACCTTCACAATGTATGAGATTTTTCACTTTGCTCTCTAGGGAGAATAAAAGCATAAAATGCATTGCACCAAATGTATACATAGAATTAAATTCTAACAACCTGGGAATGAAACTGCTGAATAGTCCATAGAATGTCTGCAAGAGCATTCTGCTGAAGTTGTTTGGGATTTAGGATCACCTGAAACATTGATGATGATGATGATTTATTGCATAATAAATGAATGGAATCACAGTGTGCCCTTAAACTCAGCATTTGTCCTGATCAATCCTTTAAAGGCCATATGATCTGTTCAAATATCAGAGAATATACGTACAAAGTACATGTGTCCATAGGTTTTTAGGTGGTTTCCTCCATGAAATCTACTACTAATGCTCCCCCATTAATACAGAGGTGCTACTAAATGGCATGTTTTTAGCACTATCAGTCATTTCTTTTCCACTGTTATATGTGGAATTGTAGCTGACTCCCTACACTTTGACAGATTTCATGCTTTGTGTGTAACAAATCCATGTGGGAGGTGAAGAGACAATGAACCCAAGCAAGTATTTTAAGAGAGTATTTATGTTTTAATCAGTGTTTTTATTTCCCATCAAACACTTTTTCAAATGAGTAATATTGAATTATTCTATTCATTTATCTTGAAGAAGGAAAAAATGAATGATAGAAAACTGAAGTTTTGTTTTTTGTTGTTGTTTGTGTTGTTGTTTTTTAAAGATAGCATCTACTCTACAGAACTAAAAGCATGGGGATAGTGAAGGTGTGTCAAAGTGACAAAGTGATAGGTCTCGACAGACAAAAACATTTTTGTATTTTAAAAACAAGTTGAATTTTCAAAAAAAAAAGGGGGGCGGGGAATCGCCCTACACTGTCAGAACTTATACTATTGAATCTTTTCTCATGCCCATCAATGGATTTGGTTTGAGAAATTGATTAGAGAACACACCTTCTCAGGTAAAATCCATGGTTGTATATTCTAATCCCTAATGATATTTAATAGGACATAAACTTACTTGGAATTCTCTTTCTTGAGCTATAGGAACTCTAAGAAACACAACTTTTTTTTTACTTTCATCTTTCACAATCCTACACAGAAATGTCCTCCAAAAACTGCTGGGAGAAAGGGGTGCACGAGGATCTAACTGGATCATGTAGCCAGTGTGCCCACTGTAGACAGCCACGACAGCTTTTCATGGCGAAGCATAGCAAGATATATGTGTCCCAAATGATACAGATCACTGCAGTGTGGATATTCAGTTGTATTTCTGCTTGTATCTCACAGTGGAAGAGCAACGACTGGAAGCATCTAGAAACATGCTTATTTTGGATGCCCCCATGCAGTAGACTGTATCTGCCATGAATCCATGCTGAGATTGCCCATATATTCAATCAGTTACTTTGCCTTTATTTTAGCAATCCCATTCTATGAATCCCATATGGTTTTCGTTTTTCCCCTCTGAAATACTATTTTCAGAAGCACAACCTCAGTGCATAATCTAGTCACATTTGGTATTTTAAAAGCCCGCTGATTTCAATAGGAAAGATTTAAGCATGTATTTAGCTCTCCTGTTGAAACTGTTAGAGCTTAAAATTGCTGAACAATGGCTGGGGTTGCTTAACAATAGGCTGGAATTTCTACAATGTTTAGTTAGCAAACATGTTTTTTCACTCACTGGTGAAACAAATGAAAACTGTGAAGCTGTGTAAGGTACTTTCCTGACAAGTGGTATAAAGGTGTCATCTACTGTGGAGGAAGCTTCATAAATGGCTGCAAGAGGATCATATTCCATTGTTTAAGATACGATTTTATTCTAATGAGTACTAGGGAAGGAAAAGAAATCCATCGTAGGCTTCTTTTAATGAGAATGCTGCAGTTTAGCAAGAAAAAAAAAGTTCCACATTGAGAGAGATGGCAGAAATACACAGAATCTGCTGCCATTTTTTCATTTTTTCCTAGAAAAAATACAGAAGACCCAGCATACATTTTGAGACGCTTCATAAAAACCTCCATGCTTCTGGAAAGTTGCATTAAATTTTAGGGCTTGACTGCAATTAAATGATGCATATTTTAGGGGATGCCATGAAGAAACAAAGCATAGATATTACAGGTGCTTGCTTACCAAAAGCCTACATGGAAGTATTTATGTGATCTGAAGACATTACATAAAGATACATCCCAAACCCGTACAAGTACCTGTATCTCAGGACACTTTTTCATCCACCAAATAGGATGGAATGGAATGTCATGTGATGTCGTTTGATGTTCAATGGACATTCATTAAATCACATATGGTTACTGATTAAGTGAGCAAACGTTGATACATCTGGTCTTCTGCCCATTTGTTTTATTTGTATGTATTAAAATAATTCTGGGCCACTTCTGAGTGGGGAACTTCCACAGGAGTGTGCTGAACAAAGCAATAATAAAACAGTAAAGAGAAGTAATAAGAATTTGAAAAAGTCAGCAGTAAAATAGCAAAAGGTTCGTTCCACAAACTTTAAAATAATACCAGCAAATTTGTTTGCCTAAAAGTAAAATTAAGGAGGCAAATTAAGATTATGATAATAATAATATATTAAATTTGTATGCTACCCAACTCCCAGTGAGTGGGCAGCTCACAACAATCAAAGAAATTGCAATAAAATCAATAAAACATGAAAGATAAAGAATGAAGATAAAAGATGGCAACTGCTACAGACCAAATGGAATGAAGTGAGGGGTCTCCCTCACCAAAGGCCTGGGTGAAGAGCCAGGTCTTCACAGTTCTTCTAAACAGCAGCAGAGTGGGGGCCATCCAGATCTCAGGGGGAATCTCATTCCACAGGGCAAGAGAAGGCACACTTTGGGGGTCCTGATAGATGAAGATGGGTCTTCAAAAAAGTATGAGGATGAAGCCACTGGCAACAGTGACAGCATTGTTACTGAAAAAGGAAAAAAACAAAAATACTATCCCTGAAACTGAATCATGCTTAGTGAGAAGGGCCTCTGCTACTGACCTCAAAACACAAACAGGCCAATATCCGATTTTGTATTGTTGGAGAACAAGAGCAGCCATGTACATCATTCCACCCCAGTGGCAATAAAACGATGGAGCACATACCGCACATTGTCTGCATTAACTTCTAAATTGACCCTGAATCTGTAACTCGTGCCTTTGTCACAGGTTCTTCTTAAACTATACCCAATTTTATTGACTCATACTCAAAAGATCCACCAAAAGCACTGGCCCCCTACACACTTGGATTTTTATATCTCCCTATAAGGGTTGGAGAGATGTTTTATTTTGAAAAAAATATCCAAGATACTAAAGTGAAATATGAAACTTAGAAGTCCATATTTAAGTGTTTTCTATTGTCTCTCCCCTACACCCTAATGCTAATGATGCTATACCATTTTCTCTATACTATATTCTACTACTATTACTATATTACACTCTGTACTATTACTTCTACTTCCATACTATATTATACTATTTCTATGACTTTTCTACTACTGTTACTAGTATACTGTTACTATTACTATTACTAGTATCGAGCAACATTTTACTCTTACAGACCCTGATCAGTCTTTAAATCCTCTCTCTTTCTTTCTGGACTTTCTTCTATTCTTTTTCTTCTTTATTAATGGGTAGCATGTAAAGTGCTTGCACCTTCCCAACGTTGGGCTGGGCTGGGCTTGGCTTGGCTTGGCTTGGCTTGGCTTGGCTTGGCTTGGCTTGGCTTGGCTTGGCTTGGCTTGGCTTGGCTTGGCTTGGCTTGGCCTCTTCTTTTTCCTCTGGACCCTTCAGTCTTTCTGAAGAAAAATGCCTTCTTTTATTTGGCTGCTTTGTCTGGTGGTGCTGCTGGTGGTGGTGGTTGCAGACCATCCAAAACATGCACATCTCCTCTGGTCTCCTCCCCGACCTGTTTCAAGGTTGCAGCTTCCATGAGCAACTCTGCCAGGCTGATGCTGGTGAGAAGGCTCAATAGGAGGGGAGAGAGACAGCACAGGCGCCTGCAATTGTTCCTCAACAGCCTGCTCTTCCACAGCCTTGTAAGCTGCTTGTTCCAATAGAGAGTGGCAGATATTTATTTATTTATTTATTTATTTATTTATTTAATTAATTATTTATTTATTTATTAAATTTGTATGCCGCCCATCTCCCCCAGCGCGTGACTCTTGTATACCTTTAGGGTTTTTTGTTTTGTTTTGTTTTGTTTTTTTGCATGTTTTATTCTACTGGTGGTTCATAAAGGAATAGAATAGGGCAAGAAATGTTTCAGACAGATTCTCACAGCAGCAAGTGCCTCGCAGCTAGCCGAGACTTGCCAGGAAGAGTGCAGGCCTTGCAAAGGGCAAAGAAAAAAATGCCCTCAGAATTTCTCAATCCCAGCACATTATACAACTTTTGTATGTGGTAGTGCTGTATCTAGCAGATGTCTTTGTGATCTTTTTAAAATTAGTCTATTTATACCTTGCATGTAAGGATCCAGATCTTTCCAAGGCAATTTATAAACAAAATCAAAATGAATGAGTAATGTTATAATGAAATGATAGCAAAAGATAGCCAAACTTCTGGCATTATGTCCAGACTTTTAATATATAGCAGGCAGCTATTTCATTGTTTTTTATGTTTCCTTATTCAACAGTAAGAAACAGACTAGGAGACCTGATTGAGATTAGAATCAGACTAAGGAATAAAACATTGTCCTCCTGTGTGTTCCCTAGCCAGATGTCTGCAATTTATGTGTCTGGGGAGAATCCATATGCTTCGGTGGGAACTTTTTGTCTCTGCAACTTACAACCACAAGCCTTTTAATCCAGATCAGGAATACAGCAGGGACCGAGGGATTTGAGCTGGATTTGTCGGTGCATCTTTCACCCAAGGGAAAAAAATGTGATGTAGTTTCATGTTACGCATAAGTGTTAATACACAAATTGACCTCTGTTGGCCTGGAGGGAGAATACATGGGCTCTGTGATGGTTCTTTGCTTGCTTTCCATTTCCTCAATTTCACTCCTTACAAGTGAAGAAATCTGCATTTGTTATTGGTGATGCGCAAAGTGAATCAAAATGGATCCCAGACGGTGAACTTTCATGAAACGTGTCCCTCAAGCGGATTAAATTGGTTTACAATGCTTTGTACAGATTCAGGTTAGATCCTCCATTGTCAGAAGCTCTGAAGGGTGAGCCTCTCATTTTGGATATTATGGGTACAGAGTGTCCAGAAGAAAAGGGGAGGGGAGAAATACTGAAAGAAATGGAAGCACATGGTTCCTTTGTGGTCTACTGATGTCGTTTCTGACTTGGATACATTTTGTTATAAACAGAGTAAAAATTTGACTTGCCATAGATTCAGACATTGTTTCTGGAGAAAAGAATACGTTTGGCAGTGTTTTTATGTGTCGCTAATTGCATACTTGAAAAGATAGCACAGTGGATCACATCTTCCTGGCAAAGGGACCTGTATTTTAAAGACATCTTTGTTGCTTTCACACTTTACATTTTCATATGCACACTTAAACATCTCAGGAGTATTTTTTTTTTTTTTAAAAAGTAATCTTTTACATGGTCGACAATTATTAATAGAATTTAAGAAAAAAAAAGCAATGATTTAAATAGAGATGTATAAACAATAAACACATTCACTGCATTTCAGACCATTTAAAGCACCAGGCTTGTGGGTGTCTTCTGTCCAACTCCCAAGTAACTGTGAACAAACAAAGAAAAATGTGCACATATACATACACACACACACACCTCTTCCACCAAATATGTAGAATTTTAGCTGATCTGTTTTGGATTAGAATTGAAGAGACAGGCACATTCTCTTTTCTTCTTTCTTTCTCTATTCCCTTGCAAGCGTGCATATATACCAGGTTAAGGATGCAACAGAACTGAACTTTCTGTCTGCCGTATAGGATCATCCTCAGGAAGAGAGGACGGAAAGATTAACTGAAGCAATACGTAGTAAGGGAAGATGTTTTCATGCTATGTGTCCCCAGGGAGAGGAAACAGGTGTTCTTAGTAAATTTGATTACTACCATCCAAGCACATTCTTGGCAATTTTGTCTGCACTGTAAATGCTGTGCTTCTAGTACAACAACACAGTGAAATGGCTGCATGTATTGGAAGCATTTGGACTCTCAGTACAAGCAAGATCACTGGGATGGGGGGAGATATTTTAGCCTGTCTCTCCAGCCCTGCTCAAAATGAACATCCTTCCCTTTGCCACATGACTGGGAGCCTGGGGAAAAGATTGTGTGCTGCAAACACCCAAACAAACACTAGATGGCAGTAAAGAGATACAGGAAGTTGTACTGTACCTCTATTTGCTGCCATCTGGTGGTCATCTAAGTAAATCCTGGAACTGGTGCCAAAGGAAACTCTTTCTAAGGTTGGTGGGTTAAGCTAAAGTGGGTTGGGGGAAGGCCTTTTCATTATCAAGCCTCATCGTTGCTGGAGGTGAGAAATATAAATTCCTGTTCCACACATGAGGCAGTACTAATGACAATCTTTCTTGGGGTCTGTAATTAAGGAAAATGCAGAGACATAACTGTAGAAAGCAAACTTGGTGCTTTCTCCTTAGTGTAATCATCGATGACAGTTTGCTTGCTTCCTCAGTTGCTTATGCGTATGGAGTGAATTATCAAACGTAGTGAAGAGCTTCTTTACGCTTTCATGCATCCCATGGTGTTCAGGCTGGGTGCGTTCACCCACATATTCCCCAGCTTCCATCACACTCTATGTCCTATTTAATGTTATGCTTTTAGATGTTCTTATTATTTTATTTTAGATAATTATTTAACTTTAATTATTTTAATCCTTTCTTTTAAAAACAAAAAAGCAGGTCAGGGACTATAAAAACTCTGGAAGTTTGGAAACATGTCAAGATTTTCCTCTGTAACTCTGGAATTTTTCACCATTTTCTTATATACATACATCTCCCCCTCCCCCAACTTTTTGTACTCCCTACCTATAGGGAAGAGCCAGTTTAGTGTAGTGGTTAAGGCACTAGGCTAGAAACTGGAAGACCATAAGTTCTAGTCCTGACTGAGGCATGAATTCAGCTGGATGACCTTGGGTCAGCCACTCTTTCTCAGCTCTAGGAAGGAGACAATGGCATATCACTTCCAAAAAATCTTGCCAAGGGAATTGCAGAGACTTGTCCAGGCATTTGCCAGGAGTCAAAACTGACTCAAAGGCACACATACATACATACAGCTATAGGGAGGAGAATAAGTTAGGACAAGTCTGATGTTAAGAATTTGTTTAGATTTGTAGAAAGGCCATTCTGAAGGTGTCCCTACTCTCAGAGGCCCATCTATTGGAAATACATAAGCTTTTTTTCTACAATGTTCTCAGGTTATAAAACGCACTCCTTTGGCAGTTGAATTTGGCCCCAATTCTCTATGACTTTAAGAAATCTATAAAGATGCATCTTTGATCAGGCTTTTAATGGTTACTGAATGCACTATTCATATTTTAATCTACTTATTTACTATTTTAGTGCAATAGATCAGAATCTTGATAGTAACCATAATGGATGTGAAGTAGGATTCTTTTTCCTTCTCGCTGTTGATTCACCAGAAACTTCTGCCCTTCTTGCATAGGATCCTGGCTGAGCTCGGTGTGGTGGGATCTCCCCTGTTTCCAGTTCACACTGCTTCCCATGGCAGTTTTCCTGCCTTCTCCCCATAAGCCTCTTCCTTCTTCCCAGACTTCTGGTGGTCTACCTGAATAGTTTGAATAAGGTTCGACTGCTGGAGAGGATAGCTCCCTCAGCTGCTGAGCCCTTATATTTGAATTTCCTTCCTAACTAGCTTATGGCAGATTGGTAGTACCATTTTTAATTGTTTCACAGATTCTTAATATGCATTGACATTTGTAGCAAACTGTGATGACACCAAATGACACACACACAAACAGTGGCACCATTACATGAATGCCATGAAGATGTCCTCAAGTCCTGATGTCTGATGCAGATACATAAGTTGTGGCATTTGCATGATAAATTTGTTGCACTTTTTTTAGCACTTGCCCCTCCTTGCCCCCCCCCACAGATGCCCCTGTATAGACATCTACAATTAGCCACAGCAATGCCAAAATGATGAAATGTGCTAGCTCTGACCTTTCATACTTGCATTCCAATGTCACAACACATGTTTTGTCACTTGCCCCCCTTGTCACCCCATAGACTCTGATGGCAATGGTGCAACAGTACATTTTGAAGTGCAAGAGTTCAGCCAGAAAGCCTTATAGCTGTTCCTACTATGAAAACCCACAGTTACTGACATCCAAAAGACATAAACAAATCACAAATAGACTCTTACAAGCAGGTTTAAGGGAGCATGGTTGCAATCCTCCTCATTTTTACAGGAGAAATGGCAGGACAGAAACTAGTGGCTTAGGCTGTAGCATGACCCAATTTGCCACTCTGGAAACTGTCTAGTAAGTGTTAATTTTTTTTTTAAGTCCATAGTATTTTTATTTCAGAGTGAAATGTTGTGATTTGCTACATATATGGCCTCTTTGATGGTAATAATATTCTCCTGTAACTTTGGGTGTAAATTGTAGATTTACTATATTTCCTTTATTTTGGTTTTTGGTGTTATTAAATTTTATAAATTTATTATTTACCAAAAATTTCAGCTTTGGTTGTCATTTATAAAATTAATGTTTGTTTTCCAGTAAGAAGCTTTCCTCAAAATTCTGTGAAAGGCTGACTCAGCTGACATATATAAAGTGTTGAAAAGAAGTTGAACTTTAAAAAGAAGAGTTTACACTAAGGAAGGATAGATTATCTGACATATTTTCCGCATTATCCTAAATGCAAAGGTAAGATTAAAAATTGAAATGTTTAGCCAGTGGGAAGATGAGTTAGAAAACAAAATATGGATGGATATTATCTCTTTCTAGGCCCATTTATTGAAATATCAGCTGATTAAAGAGAGTTGCAAAACCCGTTTTCTCCCTTTCTTATTTCTGGCTTCTATCATTTTCCCTTTGGCTTTCACATTTCTGCTCCTGTTACATATTACAACAAGAGGTTCATCCAATTATAAGGAAAGTTTTGGCATTTCTATTAATGAACTCTTTCAATTTAAACTAAAGGTCCTCTGTTACACATACTAGCTTCCACTAAGTTGGCTTGGGTAGGTAGCTTGTAAGTAACATGTATCTGCTTCTCAGTGCTATGGTATAGTGCCTAGAACCTCCATGACAGTGGTCATCACAAGCTGTCAGCATGATTTTCTGCCAGAACCTAAGAATGTGGTCATAGGTATCCATTCTTAACCACAATGACTCCAAAATGCAACATCACAATATAATATATGCTCTTTCATACTTGCATCACAATATCATATCCACATTCAGATGGAGCAGAGTTTGCATTGTGTCATTGTGACACATATTTGTCATTTGGTCTCCTGACCCATCTGATCCCTCTCAATGTAGCTTGGCATTGTAACATGGCAACAAAATATCTGCTTTAAAAGATTAAAGGCCACCTTCACTTCAATATTGTCCAACAGTACATAATACTCTGCTTAAAAGAGTATATATTTTTGGGTTCTGAAACTGCCTTCTCTCTCTTTCTCTCTCTCTGTTTCTTTCTTTTTCAGCTGCATAAAACTAAAGGGCACCCTAAAAGTTTGCCAATTCCTGGGTTCAGGTAATCATTTTCTGAATGGTTTGAACTTTAAGACTACTATCAGAACTGCTGAAGAAAGCACCGTTGCTCTGGGCCATTGAATTCCAGTTTGGGCCTTAAAGGACACAGAATCAAGGTTAGATGTGTGTCAGCGACATCCAAGCAAATGCAAGGGATTTAAGCAGTCGTACAGAAGAGGAAGGAGAACCACGCCACAAGCACTGAAAATGTTTCAGAGGATGATTGCCTTAGAGAAATGTACTGTCTGCCTTTAATCTAAGAAGCAGCTTGGCTGCAAGCGAGAGAGAGTCCACTGCTTGGGAATCCCACTGAAAGCGAAGCCACTTATATCAGTCATGACTAATTGTTCCATTGGTTCACTAGGCCTTAAGTACTCTTTCTTCTGCCTGGAGGATAAGTGAGTGGCTTTAATGTTTATTATGTAATTTTTCATTGTATAAAAAAACTCAAAATTGGGCTGAGGATTGTAAAATACACCTGGCGATTTCAGATATAATGTCTCTGCCTTAAACCTTTCAAAAGCATCTAAGTCACCTTGAACAAGTTACCAAACCCCAGAGCTCCTTTGACAATTCCATGTGATCACATCAGTATTCTTAAGTGTTCTCTGAATATAAATGAATAAGGTTGATTTAGGCTATATCATGGAGACAGACACACGATAAGAGGAGCTTTCTTCTCTGCTTGTTGTCCCAGCTTTTTATTCACTGCCAGGCAGGATATGTAATGCTTTTGGAAAATGGCTGTCTTGATGAGATCTCTGATTGTAAAGGACTTTCAAACTGGGAACTATATAATGTTCAGCGCTGAGTAGATAACTTTCAATTCTTTTCATTTTTAAAGTCCACTGTGCATTTTAAAAATACACACACACACATACACCCCAGTGGTGTTTATAATGACACTCATCCCAAAGGACATGGCTATCAAATTTCCATTTTAAAAAAGTATTGAGGGAGAACACTGAAAACTTAGTGATTTATTGTGGTTTTTAATTTTTTTTTATTTTGCAAAATATTGTTTACCACTTTCCATGAGCAGCAGCTTTTATAAACAGAAGTTCTTGTCATCACAGCATTGTTATCTCTGCTGATATTCTTTTCACCCTTTTATTTACTTCATAGAAAAAGGAAAAAAAAATAAACTTGGAAACAAAGTCTTGTGGGGACAACAGATGGTGAAATATATATTGGAATGAAAGCCAGGGATTCAGGATTTGCTTCCATAATCAGGAGCAATTATTTGACAATTCAAACAAAGATCAGGAATGCTAGGTAGACATGGATTATCCAAAGAAAATGCATTTAAAATATAGGTGCTTATCTAGACTAATAAACTCAGAATTAAACATAGGTAGCATCTTCCCCAACTTGGTATTCTCCCAGTGTATTTAAATATAACTACCATTATTTGTAGTTAGCATAATTCCCAATCTGCCTGGCCTTTGACCAGGGAGGGAATGATGCTGGATATAGTCCAACACCTTGCAGATGATACCAAGCTAGGGGAGTTGTCTAATACCATAAAGGACAAAAGTCAAAATTTAAAATTACTTCAGTAGGCTTGAACACTGGAACAAATCCAAAGGGATGGTGTGGCTGTATAACAACGATAAAATCCTGTATCTGAATCGGAAAAATAAAATACACAGATACCGGACTGGGAAGGCCTGGTGTGGCAACAGTGAGTATGTGAATGATCTAGGAATCCTCATGGTCTGTCAACTAAATATGAGCAAGCCATGTCATGCAACAGCTAAATAGGTCAATATGATCTTGGGCTGCATTCATAGAAGAATGGCAGACAGATGAGGTAATAATTCCATTGTACTCTGAGCTGGCTAGGCTGCACTTGGAGTGCTGCGTCCATTTCTGATAAGTGACATTGATAAGCTGGAATAGGCTCAAAGGAGATCTACCCTAATGATAAGGGATCTGCAAATCAAGCTCTATGAGAAACCATTAAAGAAACTAGGCATACTTCACTTGAAAAAGAGAAGACTAAGGGGAGCACAGTCAGCAGTTGACAAACATCCAAAAGGCTGTCATGTAGAACAGGGATGGGCCTGCTCTCTGTGGAAACTAAGACTGCCATATCAGGGCTGCAAGAATCTGTGTGTCAGCTAGATGGCTGCAAAACTAATAGTTTACTGTATCTCTTTGTTGCCATTTGGTGGGTGCTGAGATGCTTGAAGCCAGATACAGAAACTCTCATGTTCTGTGATCTGGGCTCACAGTTAGGGAAGGTTGTTATAAAATTAGAACATGCCAATTCCATATCAATTCCCTTGTGTCAAACTAGACAAGATTGCAAAGAGAAGGCTGAAACAATTCCCAGCAGCTCCTGTGTTTCAGCATAGCTCCATCTATTCTAGCAGCCTCTTTGTTTCCTTAAGTCTACCTATCCAGACAAGCTTTCAGTTCAAACCTTTTTGGCTTGTCTTCCTTTTATGGATGCTTTTTAGTAATACTGTACCAAAATCTCTCTGCAATTTCTCAAAACTTTTCTTCCCTCATGAAAGAGATCTTTGCCTTTCCATCATATTGTCAGGGCACTTGAGGATTTTGTTCCATGTTTTTCAGCTGACTTTATTGATGGAGGCAGAACAAGGCACCATATTGTTGTTGCATTTCTCATCACCCTGAATCCTCCGCCACCTCCAGCAAAGCCCTAAGGGTTAAATACTCAGCTGATCTTCATTTTCCAAAATTTATTTTCAAAGTCTGATGACACTTTTCTACAGACTTGAAAAACACTTCTTTTTTCTTTTCTGATCACAATATAAAATCATATCAGCTGTGAAATTATATTTGTTCCACTTCATAGACCACTGAAATTGATCAAAACTCTTCTGGCTCTTTCACACATTCATGTATAATTGGAAGAAGTATTTTCTGTACCTCAAGTGGAGCATTACACCTACTGAATATGCACCCAAGTCACCTTTCCTCCCAAATTTTACAAGTGTGCTACTCCATGCATATGCATGCTATCACAAGAAATGCTGAAGCTGCCTTTTGAATTTCTGGCATTTCAGTGATGATGTCACTTCCGCCCACATCACACCTGTTCAAGTGTAAATATTTTCATGCTGTTAGAAATACCAACTGCAGCATTTTATTAATGTAGGAGAGTCAGCACCACTGCAACAGATCAGTTTTAGCACTTTTTAATGATACAAGTGGCATTTGGAATTTAAAATGATTGATGTTGGTATTGTTTATTTTTCCCTTTATTTGTTTCCAGTATGTTTTTGCCACCATCATTCTAGGGGCTGACAATGAAACCATAAAAACAGTAGAAACCATAACAACTCTCATAAAACAATGGTAAAATTAAAGGAGCCCACTGTCAATCTGGTAGGAAATAGAGCATTGATGTTAATGCCCAAAGATCTGTCAGAGAAGCCATATTTCACTAAAATAGGTGACTAAAGTGGGGGTTTAGTCTCAAGGGCGGGGGGGACATATTCCAGAGGATCAGGGCATCAACAGAGATTTGGCCCTTCCAAAATGAGATAAGCTGGAACATCCCCTCTCAAACTGAATGGACAGGCTGGCCAGAGTCAACTTGGAGAAGAAGGTCCCGTAAGTGTTAAATTACCAAAGTGGTTTGCACTCATCAGCTTGCAGGTTGCTGCATTTTGCACCAATTGCTTTTTCCAGATAATCTTCAAGGGCAGCCCTAGCTAATCTAGTCTGGAGGTAGTGCAAGTATGAGTGACTGCTGCCAGAGCCTCCCACTCCAAAAAGGACTGCAACAGATGAACCAGCTGAAGCTGAGCAAATACATGGTTTCCACCTGCTGATGGAAATGAAACTGCAAAACCAGGAGCATCCCAAATTGCAGACTTGCTCTTTTGTGGGGAGTATAATACCCTCCAGATGAGCAGGACAGCCACCCAACTGTCAGATAATTACTGGACAAACACTCATTCCAACTTTAACCTCAACATGTTTCTTCCATTCAGACCCTTATAGCCTCCAGATATTGGGTAAAGACCTCCATAGTATATCCTATTCAGCTCTGGGTAGAGATGTATTTATGATATCTCACCATGAACTAATGGGTGACCTCCTCAGCAGCTTTAGATGGTTTTAAAATGGCATGGAGGAGAGGCCTGAGCCTTGTGGTGTATAAAAGGGACCATTCAACAGCTCATTCCCCACTACTATTGAGTAGTCCCAGCTACTCAGGAAGGAGCAAAACAGCACCCCAGGATCTCAACCCAGAAGGATTTCATGGTAGATAACATCAAAAGCAGCTGAGAAATCTAACAAGAGATGGAGAACAACATTCCCACCATCCGCATTCTGACATAAGTCATCCACAAGATGTCTGTCAATGCCATTTCTGTCCCACACCAAAGTCTAAATTCTTATTGAAAGGGATCCAAAAAATCTGTTTCATTTACGATAGTTTGCACACACTTAAGTCTCCTTTTTTTGGTATTAGAATGTAGATTGACCTCTTCCAATCTGTTGGCCACTGTGTAGTTCTCCAGATTTGCTGGCATAGCTTAGTTAGACCCTTTACTGATTCTTACTTACTCACTTATTTATAGGACTTATATGGCTGCCTATCTCATAAAAATGTCTCTAGGCAGCTCACAAGAATCCATAAAAACTTGGTTAAAAACGAAAGTACCCTTCCCTCACTTTTGCTGAGATTTGAAATGGAGGAAGAGCAAGTTAAAGAATGTATGGTAAAATGGGCCAAGAAATTTGGTTATAATATTCAGATTGATCAGTGGGAGAGAATGTGGTTAAAAGGTCTGAAATTCATATTGTCTTACAATTTAAAAGAAAGCTTTTTAAAATGATGTACTGTTGATATATAACACTAGAGAAATTGTCTAAGATGTATAAAGGTAATTCTAATCACTGCTGGAAATGTGAAAAACATGATGGGACATTTTATCATTCATGGTGGACTTGTGAAAAAGTGAAAAGACTGGACACAGATACATATGGTGATGCAGAGAGTTTTAAAAATTAACATTCAGATGATACCAGAACTTTTCTTATTAGGACTTATGGATAGTCAACTAGAAAAGGCACATGGACGATGCATACATACATATACACACACACAGATACATACATATATATATACATACAGACACACACACACATACATACACACACACACACACAATTTTATTAAAATTTTGAAAAAGAAAGATAAAAACTAACTAATATTTAGAATAAAGGGAAGAAAAAAGAAAAAAGATAAAAAAAGACAAAGCCAAAAGTGCAGAAAAAAAGAGAAGAAAATAAAATGTAAAGAAATAACTTCCAATTTTCTTTTACAGCAGTTATAAGTATAAATGTAAATTAACCTCTTATTCTATGGTTACAGCATGACTTACATTTTTTCTACAATCTATTTTTTTCTTATCATCAAAACCATTTATCATAATTTCATTTTTTTTTCCTGTTTCATGCAAAAAGTCAATAAGGGGTTTCCAGTCAGCATTAAACTTAGCAATGTCTTTTCTCTAATCAAAGCTGTCAATGTGGCCATATCAGCAAGTTCCATCATCTTCACCATCCATTCCTTTATTGTGGGTAATTTCGAATCTTTCCACCTCTGTGCATATATGGACGATTGGTTTTATATATGGCAACTGCAGCGAAGCTATTATACGCACAAAGATGGAAGACTACAGAAACACCAGTAATAGAGGAATGAATGGTGAAGATGATGGAACTTGCTGATATGGCTACATTGATTTGTTTGATTAAGGAGAGAACTATAACTACTTCTATAAAAGAAAACCCTTTATAGACTTTTTGCTGAAAATAGATAAAAATAAACTGCTGATTTTGGGATTTATTGGTTAAAAAGGTTTGTTTATGGGAAGAATGGAACTATGATATGTGATATGGGAGGGTGGAGATGGTAACTGCTATGTTTGTAGGTGCTGCAAAAAAGATCAGAAGCCACTTCTTTAGATATATTTCTTTTTCTTGCTTTTTTATTATTCTTCACTTTTTTCTTTTACCCTTTTATAATTTCTTTCTTTTTTACTTCTTCTTCTATGTTTCTGTAGTTTTTTAAATCTTTGTAAAATCTTCTTTTAATAAAAATTATTCTTTAAAAAAAAGTACCTTTCCCCCAGGCGCCAGACCAAACATCCTCACAGCTGAACCCCCATCCTAGTCCAAAGCTTGGGAGAAGAGTCAGGTCTTCACAGCCCTCTGGAAGGCTAAAAGGGTAGGGGTCCCTCAAATCCCAGGTAGGAGGCCACCAAGAAGGCATGCCTCTGAGGTCCCATCAGGTGGCAATATTTAAGGGAGGGGGCTGAAGTGCACCCACCCTATCTAACCTGGTAGGACAGGCAGATACCCTCAGGGAGAGGCGATTCTGTAAGTAACCTGATCCTGTGCCATGTAGGGTTTTAAAGGTGATAACCAGCATCTTAAATTACACCTAGAAAGAAACTCAGCAGTAGTGTTACTCAGGTGAACCACACAGCACCCAAAACTGCGTGTGTTACTACATTCTAGGCCAGTTGCAACTTCCGGATGGTCTTCAAGGGCAGCCCCATGTAGAATGCATTGCAGTAATCCAAACGGGAGGTGACTAAGGCATGAGTGACTGTGAGCAAGGCCTCCCACTCCAGAAATGGGTGCAAATTGGCACACAAGATGGATTTGTGCAAAGGCCCCTCTGACCACAGCTGCCACCTGCTCTTCTAGCAAGAGCCATGAATCCAAGAGAACTTCCAAATTGCATGCCAGATCTGCCTAGGGAGTGTTACAGTTCCAGAGTCAGAGATATCAACTCTTCTGACCCCAGGGGCCCAAAAACTCACAACCACTCCATCTTGCTAGGGTTGAGTCACAGCCGGTTTCTCTCCATCCAGGCCCTTACAGCCTCCAGGCACCTGCATTTGCCCAGCACAGGTAAAGATGTATAATTGGGTATCATCTGCATACTGATGATACTGAACCCCCTGCTGGCAGATTCTTCTTCTGCTGTTTGCTGTATTTCTGTGGATATTCCATCAGTGTGTACCAAACTTTAAAACCTGGCTGAAATTTGTCAGCACTCAGTCTTTCAGCTGGCATTGTATTACTGGAGAGGCAAGATTTGATTTGATTCCATATGGTCTAGGTTTAATTTGATATTCAAAAAAAAAATGATTGTCATTATTGTATAAAAACATTATTTCATTTTTTTTGATACTGTAGAAAACTAGAAGCATTTTATTCTATTGTATTTCTGCTTTTCAGAAGGGTGCAACCTGTAGATAGCTTTTCACTTAATTTCATGTAGTCTGTGACCTAATTCCAAAAGCCCTCTGCAAGTGATCAGTTTAAAGCCAAAACTCTTGTTAGAATAGCACTGATAAAATAGCAGTAATGAAGGTGTTTTGTGATGCCATACCTGGAAGATGTCAGGTTCGGTCAGCACGGGGCTTCGGGGAAGCTCGCAGCCAGACCGCGCGAACTCCACCAGTGGCAGCTAGCGAGGGAAAAAGGAACTGAAAGCGCCGCTAATTAATGGGCCACCTGCGCCCAGCCAAACAGGAAAACCGCAGTGGAAGTTTTAACTATACACTGATAACGGCGCGAGCCAACAATGAACGGGGCCGCAGGCAGCGAAACAAGATCGCCGCGCAACACAGAACCCTCGGGCTTGCACGTAACCGGGGGGGACCAACCCAAGCCGGAGGGGGACTGCCAATCAAGGACAATGGACCCTGACCAAACCTGCCATCATGGACAATCAAGAGGGATTATTGGGGGGCCAATAATCCGCAGCGGTAACACGATCGCGGGGCGGAAAAAAGCGCGGGAAGGGGGGAATATAACGAGTGATGCAATTGTACCAAGCCAGTCCTGGCTTTGCTTGTGACTGCTACGTTACGCATGAGTAAACCTCTTTTGTGAACCACACGTGTCACGGGAGTTTCTCTGTCGAACGGGGCAAACCTTACAGAAGATACCTAATATTGGATTGCTCCCTCTGAGAATAGGGAAGGAGAGCCGTACATCTTATCATTTCCCACGACGTATGCGATTGCTTCCTTAAATTCAAACAAACATGTAGAGACTTGGGCTTCATGCTATGGCACAGTAAAAGATGAAAAACGTTATTTTCCCAGGTTCTTTAATCCAAATGTTTTTGGTTCCATCAATCTCTTTTTATAGATTTGTAGTTGGAATGGCATTATAGCTATTAAGTCCAACTGCCTGCTCAGATCTTGCATTTCCAAACGTCCAGTGAAGGTAAATCTATTAGTTCTCTGGATAATTGGTTCTACTCTCAAATTCTTCTGATTGTTAGGAAAGGTTCATCCAAAATCTGCCTCCCTCTGTCATCTGAAAATTTGATAAACATCCTCTCCAGCTCGTCACACAAGCCACAAATAAAAGTATTGGATTCAGGGCCTAGAACTGAAACTTGTATTGTCCCATTCGATACATCTCTTTAATTTGATGAGGAACCATTATAAAAATCATTATTACTTGGTGCCCCTTTGAAAGGGTAGCAATTCAAGGGAGCTTATTTCACATTTTGTCCTTTGTTGGGTGGGCAATAATAGATATAAATGACAATATTGCTTTTATTTGTTCCTTCACTTATTTAACCCAGAAGTCCTCTACAGCACTACCTGATTGATTCACTTGGATCTCTGAGCAGGAGGAAATGCTTTTTAAACAAATAATGCAACTCTTTTCCCTTCTCTATTACTTTTATTTTTTCTGAATCAATTGTATTGCTTGGTTGCTCTAGACCACTCATGGGAATTATTCCATTATATCTCAGTTATACATCCTAGATCATGTCTGCCTTCCTTTCTAAGAGATGAAGCTCGTTTTGTTTACTTCTCACATTCTGAGCTTACTGTGTAGACAATAAAGGGCAGGAGTTTATGAGCAAATGTTCTGGTTTTGTTTTGTTTTTTGTTTTTACTGAGTGGTTTAATAGGCCCCATTATAGTGATACTCCCACTTTCTTCTACAGAATTCAAGCTTTCATCTGAATTCTTACTTCAGATTTTGTTTTTTGTTTTGTTTTTGTTTTTTTCCTTATGTGGCCACCCATCTTATATACAAAAACCCTGGGTGGCTCATAGCAAGATCAATAAAATTAAAAAAAGAAAAGATAAAACAGCAATACACATCATCAACACTGTGCTTCACCCCACAGTACACCCAATAACAACACTTCCACCAAACAGTTACATCCTATATTCACTGGGCTCCATTCACTCCTTAGCCCAAGGCCGGGGGGAAGAGAATGTTAAAAAGGCAGGGCCCCTCCAGATCTCAGGGAGGAGGCTGTTCCTCGGAGCAGGGGCAGCTACAGAGAAGATACACCTCCTAAGTCCCACCAGATGACAACATTTAAGGGAAGGCACCTGGAGTGCACCCACCCTCTCAAGTCTGATGGGATGGACAGATACCTCAGGGAGAGGCAGTTCCACAAATAATCTAGCTCCATGCCTTTCAGGGCTTTAAAGGTTATATCCAACACCTTCAATTACATCCAGAAGGAAACTGGGAACCATTCCAGCTGACGCAACAGCAGTGTACTACAGGCAATCCACATGGTACCTGGAACTGTACACACACCAGCATTCTGGAACAGTTGTAGCTTTCTCATGGTCTTCAATGGCAGCCCCATATATAGAGTGCATTGCAGTAATCCAGCCAGGAAATGACCAGGGTGTGAATGACTCCCAGTCCAGGAATGGGCACAATTGGCACACCAGATGAATTTGTGCAAAGGCTCCCCAGGCAAGGCTGCCACCTGCTCCTCAAACAGGAGCTACACCTCCAGAGCCCCTCCCAAATTGCACACCAGCTTTGTCAGGATGAATGCTTTTCCATCCAGAGTCAAAGTTAACATCTGTTTGGATCCAGGGGGCCAAAAGCCCCAAACCACTCTGTCTAACTAGGTTCCTCCCTATCCAGACCCTCACAGCCTCCTGGAGAAACATCTGAACAGCATTGGCTGACCAGCCAGGGGTGGAGATATATGACTATCGTCAGAATGCCAAATCCAGTCTAAACATCTGCTGACTGTGCAACCAACCATAATAATGAGTAGCAACAATGGTGCACTGGAATATCAGCAAGAACTGGTGGGACCACAAAACAGACAAAGCAATAGAATATGAAGAAGCTAAAGTGCTCTGGAACTTTAGAATTCAGACAGACAAGCACCTGCCACACAACACCCCAGACTTAACAATTGTTGATAAGAAAGACAAAAAAGTCTGGATAGTGGACACTGCAATACCTGGAGACATCAGTAGAGAAGAGAAAGAACTGGAGAAAATCACAAAATATAAAGACCTGCAAATAGAAGTAGAATGACTATGGCAAAAAAAGCAAAGATAGTACCAATAGTTATAGTTATAACTATAGTTATAGGTGCCTTAGGTGCAATTCCAAAACATCTGGAGCACCAGTTGAAGACCATCGACATTGACAAAATCACCATTGCATAAAGCAGCTTTACTCCTGTGACTACCTTTAACACCATCAAACAACCACATCTGCCTATCCCACATCCTTGGGAAGGACTTGATAGGTAGATAAAAATGCCATATCCAGTTAAACATCTGGCTGACTGTGCAACCAACCATAACAACAACAACAATAATAATGCATCATGTGCCACCAAATAGCCATGCCCAGTCATTTCATGTAGGAGCAGGGAGAGATCTGAGCCCTGAGGTACCTCACACACAAAAGCCTTGGGCTAGATCTCTCCCTCCTTCCACAACACTAACTGGAACTGACCATAAAGGAAAGAGAGGAACCATGGTAAAACAGAGCCTCCCACTCCCAACCCACAGAGCCGTCCCAGAAGGATACCGTGGTTAATAGTTTCAACACTGCTGAGAGATCCAGGAAAGTCAGGATAGACTCCCCACGCCCATTCCAAGCCCTCCATAGGTTATCCACTAGTGCAGTGTTGCCTCAGTACTACCTGGCCTGAAACCTAACTAAAAAGGGTTTGGATAATTTGCTTCATCCAGGGTCCAATGCCCTTCCCTAAAAAGGGAAATTTGGAGGCTGGATAAAAGTTGTCTAACAACTCCCAAATCCAAGGATTGCCTCTTCCGAAGGGGGCATACTACTGCCTACTTCAAGACAAATGGAGAATTAATTTCCCATTAAGAAACATTAACCACCACTTGAACCCAATGACTTGCCACCTCCCAGGCTTTAACCAACCAGGAAGTGCAGGGGTCCAAAACACAGGTGGTAAAGTTCACAGCAAGGGCGCAGTCTACTTCCTCAAATACACAGAAAATCTACATAGCCACAATCTTATCTAAGGCCCTTGTTGTATGCCCATTCCAAGCTGCAACTAAAGTCTTGGCTGAACTGTCCAGGAATAACCCCAAGTTCCCTCTGAAACCCCATTAGGTCCATCAGTTGCTTGGGGGCAGCTAATCAAATAGGCCCTACCTCTCTGCAGTGGAGGGA
This sequence comes from Python bivittatus, assembly GCF_059951505.1. Taxonomy (NCBI): domain Eukaryota; kingdom Metazoa; phylum Chordata; class Lepidosauria; order Squamata; family Pythonidae; genus Python; species Python bivittatus. The sequence continues at coordinate 16,960,324 of NW_028277075.1, read as the reverse complement.
GGCCATGGAGAACCCCAGGGCCAAGAGGGCATGATCTGCCCATGGCAAGGGACTGATGTTAACATTCCCCCAACCCAGATCACAATGCCACTGCCCTGAGACAAAGACCAGATTTAATGTGTGACCTCTGCTGTGAGCTGGGCCTTAAGAAGTTGAACCAGGTCCATGGTTGCCGTGGTGGCTGTGAACTCCCAAGCCACCTCTGACTCTGGGTCCAAAGACATTTTGTCTCCAAGTTCTGAAGGATTTGGCTTAAAGTCCTCCTAATCAATCTCGCATGCTTCAGCCAAACATGTTTTTACTAGTTCCTTTGAGGAACAGCTCATCAGAAGCCAAAAATCCACCATCCAGATGATCCAAACTATGAACTGAGAAACCAAATTGCTTCACCAGCTGACACCATCACTGAAACCAGTTTTCTACCTGTGACATCCTTTCTTTCATTTTCAGTCTACTTCTAAGGGATGGTAAGTTGGATAAGAGTGCTACTTGAGCCCAAATCCTTCCTACATGCCCAGGTTCCTTCCTAGATATTCAGAGTCCATGGTGATATGGCAACAGCTCTGGGCAGTATCATTTGTTCCTGCAGAGATTAGTGGGAAGGTATAATTGCCAGTAGACTTGATTAGTTTCAAAAGTTGTCCCTAATTTGTCCTCCTGCATACAGCACACTTTACAGGCATATTTGTTTTTGTTTCTCCTGGTTGTGAATCACCAGCTACCATGACTTTTCTACTTATGTTACTTGTCTCTGATGATTTCTTTATCCTGTTTTATAAACTCTGGATTTTGATGATTTTTTGTTTTCTGTAATTATGATCCTTTGTTCTGGGAATTCATTAAAAGAACAGACTATAAGTCTGCACAATACTGTAGATATAACACATCTCCATTTCATTCTCTGCATTGTTTCTCTTTTCCATCCAAAGGCAAAGCAGTTCTGAACCTGAACTAAGCAGTTCTCTAGTTCCAGTAAATCAATATCCCTTTGTAGCTAGCATTATTTCCAGAATATCTTAATCTTAATTATAAAATTATATTTGTCATTTGCTATTTAAGATGTGAGGTCCATGTCTATTAAAACCAAAACATTATGTGAGTGTGTGTCAGACCATTATAATAGCATGGGTTGTGTATTTTGGTGTGTGTGCTTTCAAGTCATTGTTGACTCCTGGCAACTGCCTAGACAAGTCCCTCTAGTTTACTTGGCAATTTTTTTTTGGAAGTGGCTTGTCACTGCATTCTTCTTAGGATGAGTGACTGGCCCCAAATCTCTAAACTGGCTTCATTCCTAAGGCAGGACTAGAACTCACAGTCTCCCTGTTTCAAGTCCAGTGTCTTAAACCACTATACCAAATTGGCTTTCAGAATATTTCAGGGATTTTTTAAAGTTTGTTTTTATTGTTTATTCTGCATGAAAAAGAAGGTGGGGAAAAAAGGGGAAGGGAAGGGAAGGGAAGGGAAGGGAAGGGAAGGGAAGGGAAGGGAAGGGAAGGGAAGGGAAGGGAAGGGAAGGGGAAGGGAAAGGAAAGTAAAGGAAAGGAAAGGAAATGAAAGGAAAGGAAAGGAAAGGAAAGGAAAGGAAAGGAAAGGAAAGGAAAGGAAAGGAAAGGAAAGGAAAGGAAAGGAAAGGAAAGGAAAGGAAAGGAAAGGAAAGGAAAGGAAAGGAAAGGAAGTTATTAACCAAAAGTAAAGCCAGTTTGGTCTAGTGGCTAAGTGGCTAGAAACCAGGAGACTCTGAGTTCTAGTCCTGCCTTAGGCATGAAAGCCGGCTGGGTGATTTTGTGCCAGTCACTCTCATTCAGCCCAACTCATCTCACAGGGTTGTTGTTGTGGGGAAAATAGGAGGAGGAAGGAATATTAGGTATGTTAGCCCACCTTGAGTAATTTATAAAAATAATAAAGGTGGGGTAAAAAATCTTTTAAAAAAATAGTTCTGATTATATACTCATGTTTAGAAAAATTTAAGAGAGCCAGTTTGGTGTAGCGGTTAAAGCATCAGGCTAGAAACCAGGAGACCATGAATTCTAGTCCCACCTTAGGCACAAAGCCAGTTTGGTGACCTTGGGCCAGTCACTCTCTCTTAGCCCTAGGAAAGAGGCAATGGTGAAGCACTTCTGAAAAACCTTGCCAAGGAAACTGCAGGAACTAATCCAGGCAGTCACCAGGAGTCAATAGTGACTCAAAGGCACACACACACAAAAAAAGGAAAATTTAATGAAAATACCTAATTTTTGTGGCATCCTGAAAAATAAAAAACAGAACAAATGGAACATAAATATATTGGCTTTACATGCTATAAAATCGTGTTGCCGTTTTTACTGTAACAAATAAACACATTTACTTCTATCTAAACTGTTTTACTGAAGTGTGCTTTAATAAATGTATATTTTCACTATAGTATGTCAGTTATATTTATTAATATGTTAGGGGATAGATATTCATTTTTGAGTCAACTTCCACTTTACTGCATCTCAATCTAGAGACACAAATCAAAATGAGTTTTATAGTAAATAAAGATCAGTGTGTAGCATTTTACCAAGAGTTTTCAAAATATTTAGCACTTGAGTGCTAAGAGAGTTGAGAATTCCAATTGTCAGCACTTAGCACCTTCATATTCACTAATCTCAGGAAACTGTGTCCCAAGAAACACATGCCTAGATGTTGAATTGGAAAGAATCAGATTGCAAAATAATCTCCATTATATAATTCTCTTTCTTTTTCCAGTATTTAACTTAAATATAATTATTTGTGTCTTCCATAGCAGACTGTGGAATCAAATTTCCTCCACAAGTTGTCTTGTGGCCTGCTGAATGGTTATTTTCAAAGTCCCCAGGTCAAAATACTTTACAGCTTATTATATCGTACCAGACAATAGCAGAATCTGTCAAATATGGATGTGACATTCTACTGTACATGACAAATTAGATCAGCAGATGTTCTTGTTAAAAGTTGTGGCTCCTTTAACTGATTATATAGTTGGTGCAACCTTTTGAGACTTGGTAGTGACAGTCAAATTGATGACTTGCTGATTTAACTTAGTATTATTAAAAAAAAAAAACCAGAAAGGTAAAAAGATTAAGAAGCTGAAAAAAAATATATCAAGAGAATGTAAGGGATTAATTTCAAAAGACATTGTAAATTAACATTGTAAATTGTAAAGAAATGATTACATTTCTTTGAAAAGACTTTTGTGGATGAGTGCAACTGGATGGAATAATCAATGGCAAAAGATACTTTAGCAGGACTTTTGCTGCGCTGAGAATTAATTTATTGCTGAAGCAATCCTAAGCAGCTTTTTAATTTTTTAATGCAGATTTTAAAAAAAACATAGAGGAATTATGCTCTTTGAACATTTCATCCTCAGTAATATCATGAATGTTCATAACATTTTGTTAGAGCAACAATGTGGGACACTTCAGACTACAACGGGATAATTAAGATAAAAGGTATATGCCTCCTTATCATTCACAAGAGCAGATATTAAGGGAATTGATTGAAGTGATTTTAGAATGGAAAGTTATTCATTTTAAAAATACACACATCAACCTGACTGGCAAAACATTAACAATGTGTCAGAATTTTTAAAAGGGCTTCCTGTTTTCCATACACTTTCCTGACACTACACAAGTGTTAACACTGAGCAAGATATTTCAGTCTATATAAGAGGGAGGGGACCATATACAATGGTCTTCTTCTTTCAGTCTGCCAAACACCCTGCAGACTTTGACTTTGGTTTGGAATGTGGGGATCAGGCGTGCATATGGATTTGGAGAAGTACAGCCAATATGCCCAACCCATTCTTCTTTATGCACATTTAAATACCTCATCAGCCTGAACATTTTTTTCTCTTACTTGCTATCCATTAGATTTATATTTCATCTGTCAAGGCACTGTTCTCTTCCCTCTAATTTTTTTCCCCCAAAATGTACTCTGTTAGGTTGATTGGGCTAACAAATAATACAAGATGGAAAGCCATCTAGCATTCTTCCTGGTCCAAGTCAAAGGCACCTCTAATCAGGTAAGCCTCTAGGGTTCTCATTGGATCAGAATGTACAGACAAGTATCTGCAACCTGATAGGTTTACCTCTTGTGACAAAAGCCAGAAAATTCCAGTGGACACACAACTCTTCTCTCCATTTTATGGTTAAATAGCCAGGGACTTCTGAACGCAGGACAGACCATTATATGCTAGTCTCAAAAGCAGATTGAAGTGGAAATGAAAGGAATGAATAAGAACAATGATTGTTTGGTGAGTCTTTGTAAAAATATATAATCTAAGTCTTTGAATGAGTACAGATGGAAAAGAGATGAAATAAACAAGGTGACTGATTTGATTATTTAGGATGAAATATTAAGAGAATTGGTGAAGGATCCAGGATAACAAAAGGTTCTGAATTTGAGACAGTCTGATCATTTGAGCCTGGATCTTAAGAAAAAATGGACATGGAAGAAAAAGAAAGAAATGAAAGGAAGGAGGTAGAACAATCTCAGGAAGAGAAAGTACAGGTCCTAAATTTCCCAAGAGAATCAGTAGGAAAAAGCGTATAGAAGCTGCTTCTTTTCAGAGGGAAAAGGATTGTGTTAGTCCCACAGAAGTGTGTGGAGTTATTGTTTCCCAGATTAGGCAAGTCCACAGTGTGGACTTTAAATACCAGAAATCCATGGGCAGCATGGCCAGGGATGAGAATTCTGGCAGTTGAGATCCAAAAACCTGGAATTCGCCATGATTGGGAAACCCTGTGCAAAGAGGAAAGATTAAGGGGGAAAAAAAGTTTGGTAGAATAATAAAGTGAAATAGGAAAAAAATGCATAAAAAAGACTGATCGCAGTAAAAATGAAGTTCACAGATATTGTATAATATGTATATACAGAAAAAAATAGTTGCAGAGGAACAGTTAAGATTAAAAAAGGGAAAAATACAGAGCAATTTGATGGAAATAAAAATGGTTTTGGAATAGGTTGAGAAGGGCTAAACAAAGAGCATTTGAAGAGGTTGAAAAGGGCTCAACAAAGTGAGTGGAATTAAAAATAGAAGTAATTAAATGATATGGGATGAAATTGATTGAGGCAGTGCTGGAAAGAATATTTTAGGACTTGTATGGGAATTATAGTGATATAACAAAATTAGAACTGAAACAAATGCTGTAAAGTCAGAAGAAGTCAGACCCTTTTCTTTTTTTAATAATAACTATTCAATTTTTTAACAGAAAACAGTAAAAACTAACAAGAACTAATATTAAGAAAGAAGCTAGAGAAAGAAAGATTAGAAAAGAGAAATAGTCAAGATTAAAAGTATGAAAAACAAGGAAAAAAGAAAAAAAAGAAAAAAGAACTGACTTCTGATCTCCTTGCAACAGATATAAGTAACAATATATCTCAAATTCTTACTCTAAGGTTACATCATAACTTCCATTATTTCTATTACCCCATATTATTTCTAATTATAAAATCCATACAACATATTTTCAGTTTTTTCTGTTTCCCACAGAGAGTTAAAAAAAAAGAGAGTTTCCAATTAGCATTAAAATTACACAATGTTTTATCTTGAATCAAAACTGTCAATTTCTCCATCTCAACCAACTCTATCAACTTCACCATGTTGCCATATATAAAAAGAAAAATTCATACATTTAATAGCAAATATATTTTAACGTAATCATTATACACAAATCCTTAAAACCGCATCATTCAGTCCTGGTTCAAAAAAGAAATCCCATTAATAACTTCCCGGAATCTCAATCTATGTATTAACCATCATCAAATAAGTTCACTTTATAAACCTTCTGTTTACTTTTGAAAGCTTTAATCTTTAATCCTTTCAAATAATGTCCCACAAGTTGATTCCCCATCTTTCCATCCTTATCTTCTCCCAAAAACAGCCCCAGTAAATTCTCTTTGTCTCTTCTCAGGAATAGTCTCACTGATTCTTGCAAATCCAGGTTTCTCTTCTTTTCCATTATTTGTATGGCCTCTTTAATCATTGTGACTACAGTTGGTTTCACTTGTAGATCCATTCTGGCATCCTTCTGCATATCACTCTTATCCTCTGGCATTCTTAAGTCCACTTTTTAAATCCACAACATCATTATTTATGCCGCCCTCAATATCCTGGATTTTTTGGAACTCCAAATTCCCTTTCAAGTCAATCTCCACTTGCATTTCAAAATTAACCATCTTATTCACCTTTTCCTCTATCTTTTTTCAAGGGATTTGAATCTAGCTCCTAATTCATCAAACTTTAATTGGAGTAACCTTAAATAAATCATTTTATCCTCTGTTCCAAAAAAAATATCTTCTAGCCATTTTCCTATTATTATTTTTTTTCTCTCTAGGCAAACAACCATAAAAAGTGAAAATAGCAGAGAGCTCATGCCCTCTGGTGCCTTTCACACTGTAATTGCATACTCATCCCAGCCAAAAATACACAGAGCTCAAATTACTGTTTTCTGTTTTAAAAATCTAGCTAATCAACAAACATATTGCAGAAATAATTTTTAAAAAAATTCCCATAGAAAAATCAAATCCAATTATGCAGATGGAGTTTCATAAAAAATAAACCTTTAACAAATAAATCTTTTCCCTTTTTGCTTGATTTTAAGTCCCTTTTCAATTCCACTTTTCATCCAGCTTTTTGTGAAATAATCAGATTGAAACTGAAAATCTATTCCTTCTTTTTCATCTGTTGCAAAAAAGTTCTCTTAAACTGAAAAATAGTCATAATCCAAAGTGTTTAAGAAATAAGATTCAGCTGGCTCTAGTGTCCATGAAAGGCTTCATTGTAGCTTCCAACAAGATGGATCCCCCACCTCCCAGCTGCTCGACTTAAAAGCCATTCACAGAAGCTGCCGTCTTTGCAATTAGTTTTCAAGAAACAACCATCCAGAGACTGTAAGGGTTGATTTCTTCACTTCCTCCTTAATCTTGAGCAAGTTGGGCGGCTAGCACTTACTACCAGCCACTGATCAGCGGTGGTGACATCTCCTCACTCATAGAGAGATGGCTAAGCTGCCATATCCCCACCGGAAATCCTCTGGTAGACCCTCTTCTGACTAACAGATGTTATTAAAAGGCATAAGCCTTTGTGAGCTGCAGCTTACTTCATCAAATGCATAGAGTGCCTAGCCCAGTGTTTCTCAAACCTAGCAACTTTAAGTTGTGTGGACTTCAACTCCCAGAATTCCCCAACCATCCATATCTTAAAGTTGCCAAGTTTGAGAAACACTGGGCTAGACTCATGAAGTATTTCAATTGGGTTGAAACAGAGGGAGAGACAGGAATCGTAAAAGGTCTCGATAAACACAATGGGTTTTTAACATACTGCAATTGTTAATTTATAAAGTACTGATAATCTGTCTCACATGTAACCTGCATCAGAATGACCTGTCTTCCCCTCCTTTATGCCTTTTACAAAATGTTTTCGTTGAAAAGGGTGCTACAGATTCTTCTGATTTTTTGCTATCACAGACTTATATAGCTCTCCTCCTACAATGTCTAAAATACTATAAAGGATATTGTACAAGTGAAAAGATGATAAGGAGGTCCTAAAGGTGGTGAGAATGTTGAAATGGCAGTGCTAGAGGTGTATGTGGTATAACTTGAGAAATGTTAAAATATGGCTATGTTTATTTAAGTGGCTGTGTGACTTCTTTAATGTGTTTGTGAAGACTGCATTCATGCGTGACCGTTTAAACAATGCTATTATTGTTTCCCTATACAAAGGGAAATGGAGCAAGACTGAAAGTAGAAATTATAGTGGGATAAGTTTGTAAAATGTGCCTGGACGTATTGGCAGTATTCTGACTGAAAGAGTACAAGAGGTGGCAATGAGGAAAATTTGGAAAGTACGATGTGGTTTGTCATGCAAATGTTTGCTCTTCAGCAAGTTACTGACAAATATATAAATGTGAGAAGGCTGACTGATGGATAGATAATATGCCATCAGTTCAGTGTTGACTCCTAGTCCCCAGGATCATCTCCAAGATGATCTATCTCAAGCCTGACCCTTCAGGTCTCCCGACAATGCACCCCTTGTTGCTGCAATTGAGTCCCCCCCCCCCACATAATTACTAGTTGTTGTCTTCTTCTCCTCTTTCCTCTCATCTTTCCCAACATTATGGACTTGTCAAGGAAGCTGAACCTATGCAAAATGTATTCAAAATACAAATTTTGGAGCCTGGTCATTTGAGCCTTGAGTGAGAACCCTAGATTGACTTGTTCTATGAGTGAGAAAGTTACTTCACATATACGGGTTCAGAGAAAATGTATAATACAGTGAATAGGCTTGATTGTGGAATGTTTTGCTTGAATATGAAGATTGGTTGCTGAATGCATATGTGAGAATAAATATTTCAGCACTGAGCAGAGCGTAAGACAAGGATGTGTGAATTCCCCTTGGTTCTTTAATTTGTTTATAGATAAATATGAAGGCATACTTATGATGACATTAGAGATGCAGTGGTTGAGAATGTGAAAAGTGTAGTCTTTTATTCACACGCATGACACCAAATAAGAACCTGAATATTTTGCAGTAAAAGTTAAATAGATTGTATGATGCAGAGCAAGCAATATGGATTTGAAATTTAGTGCACTGAAGACCTACAAAGTTACATTTGACAGGGAATATGGAATAAGTGATTGCAAGTTATTCATCAGTGGTAAATAACTTGAGAAAGTAGATGAATTTGTGTACCTTCAAAGAATGTTTACTAAAGCTGCAAAAAAGGACGGAGAAATGTTTAAGATGTGACATGCTGGTTGAAAGGTACTGTGTATTATGTGGCCTGTGGCCAGAAATGAATGTTTGTTGAAAGACGTTGTGTACAATAATGCACTTGTGCACTTTGTTATATGGAAGTGAGAGCTGGATATGCCAGAAGAAACACAGAAGTTGAATGCAGTATGGTTGGGTCACTTAAAACGAGTATTTGATAAAACCAAAAGAGACAGTGTTAAGAATGAATGGGTGTCGAATGAATGTGGATTGAATATAAAAATTAGAGACCAATATGAAAGAATTAAGTTGAAGTGTTTGGATTGTATAAATGGGGATCACCTCAGAAAACAAATATATGAAGAGAGAGTAAACAGACTGAGGGGAAAGGGAAGACTGAAAATGTTGTGGTTGGGTGGAATTTATGAGATCTTCAAAAAGATAGAGATGAGAAGTTTCAAAAACAGAAGGCAATATATGAAAGCCATCTATGGATGTCATATAACCTCCTGTTCATTGCAGATGGCTTCTTAATGTCTGCCCCTAGCTTGTGGGCTTCCCAGAGGCATCTGGCAGGTTGTTATGGGTGCAGGATGCTAGACTAGCTGGATTATTTGCAACAATCCAGCAGTGATGTTCTTGCTTGCATCATCATCACCACCAACAATATGATCTGAAATGTTGTGTGACAAGTGCTTCATATATGCTAGCTCAAAAATTCTTACAATGGCTATTTGAAGGACCATCTGTCTCCTGTAGTTTCTGCCCATCCTGTACAATCATAGAGTTGGCATGGTCTGGGTTTTATTGATTAAAAAATGCTATCTGATAGGACCCTGGACATTAAATCCAATCATATCTAGCTTCCTTGGGGGGGGGGTATCTCATGATCAAACAAGGAACAATTTGAGGGTCCTTGCTTCTACAGCTATAGGATAAAAGACCTTGCTGTTTTAACAATACAATGAAAACAGTATACATGTTCAATGGATTACTTCCTTTTTGATAAAAGCCCTTTAACCATCATGTTGCATCATCAGAATAAAAGGGAGAAGGAATAATCAAACTGCCATTCTGTTTGAATTATTGTTGAGGTTGTATTTGTATTTCTGTTTTTCTACCCCTCTCATCAGTTGTTTGTAACTACATTAGAAAGACTCTATCTTGGCCAGAAACCAGAAGCCTGGAGCTCAGCTTGAGTGGAACATTATTTTTTTTTAACTTTGAAAATATTTATTGAATCATGTTTTAATTAGCAGGGAAAAACATTTTGTTTATTTTCAATGGATTTTTTTCCCCCTCCACAGTTAAAGGGTAAAATCTACTCGTTTTTCATTCCATTTGCATAAAGGTGACATTTCCATGGATGGTGCTTGGCATGAGGCAGAATGAAGTACTTGATTTCCTGCCCTTAAATTCTGGAAGAGACAAAACTGGCAACTCTTGCCATGCGTGGGGGACATCCAGATGAAACACCATTCTATCTAACAGATATATTCATATGTTCTTTTGGTTATTGAGTATGCATGGATTATTTGTCTTCCACAAGGCATCTCTTTGCAATTTCTCAGCGATCAGATCCAGGCATAGCAGGTGAATCTTTGTGTAGGCGAGAGGGGGCTTAATGAAACTCATTAACATACTGAAAGTCAAACCAGGTAACATTATTGACTGATGCTAAGAATTCAAGGACTTGAAAAGTGGATTTGTTCCACTTGGAGTCATACTTCTCTGAAAGACAAAAACTTCCACAATTTGGTAGGTCTCTTCAAACTGGCCTTGCCTCTAGATGTCCAGGTAGAATCAATGGGAAGGAATGGTTTGATAGTCTATTTGAATCCTTCTGCGGGCCTATTGATGCTAATGAGATCTCCTCCTCCTCCCCCTCCTCCTCCCTGTTTTACTGAGGAGAACAAATTTCAGGAGGGTGATAGTTGGCTAAGAAAGGATAAATCTTATGTTCTAATCCTGAACTAGATTGGGCCTTATTGCTTACTTTTGAACACTACAATTCCAATCATTTGTAGATGTTATATGATTAATCTAATATACAGTTAGAACAGTAATTTCCAAAACAGACTACAGTGAAATGTTGATTTAACAGACCAGATGGGAAAAGGAAGTGTCTGTTATACCCAAATGTCTGTTAAATTACAAACTACATAATTCCTGGTTATTTATCTCATTTTTCTAGTGATGTCATTATACAAATGATGTCATTTGCATCCATTTTCATCATGTGTGTAATCGACATAAATCATGATGAATGACAACCTTAATTTGTCATTAATTTAATTAAAAATTAACATACAGTTACTTGTCTTTACCTACTTCAGACGCAGTGAATTTGTCTATTATGTTAGGGATTAGGGTATCTGGATGGAAATTTGATCCATTTTATCCAAGATCTGCTAAATGGGCATCCATTAAATTGCAGTTTCACTATATTTCTATTATAGTGAACTTTAGTCTAGTTATGATTGTCCTTAAAAGAAACCAGACTCAGAATGTGGTAGCAATTTATTTTTATATTTAAATTGCTTATATACAATTGTACATAACCTCAGCTGGCTTAATGCTTGTTTCTTTGTAAAGGAAACTCCCCCCCCCCCATCTCTATATATTCTTTGTCCAGGCTAGCTAAGGGAACATCTGCCAACTAAAACTCTTTCCCATGTTCATTCTGACAAGTAGACAGATTGCCTGTATTGGGGTATGGCAAAATATTTTGCAGTGATTCTAATCCTACATAGAATACTGGTTCCAGAAGGTAATACCAAGGTATTGCCCTTTAACATGTCAATTATTCCACTAAGGGATACCTCAGGGTTCTATTTTATCTCTGCTCTTTTCAAGATCTACCTGAACTTGCTGGGGGAGATTATGTAGGATGTGAGCTGGATCTGCAGGTGAAATCCATCCCTTTGTCACAATTTCATCTACTATGGAGAAGTAGCAGATGTTCTGAATAACCCTTTCACTGGACAGTGTGGTAGAGTGGTGAAGGTCAGTAAACTGAGTTCAAACCAGACAAGATACAGATGGAGATATCACTCATCTGCCTGGTTAAGTGGTATAAAGTAGAGAATAATACTATTTTCTGTGAAGGATGACAAGCAACCATTTTCAGCCTGAGGACCGCTTTATGACTTTCTCATCTGCCTGAGAGCTGAAGCCAGCACATCTGAAGGTGTGATAATGTCAACGGCGTTAGCAAATCTGAAAGTTTTGGATCCTGGTTCGCAACCAAGGGCCTTTAAGGCACAAAATGAGTATCTCAAGCCCCACTAAAACCAGAAAACTAATTATTGGAAAAAATAATCCTGATATGTGGGGTTAGAATTAGGTTTAGGGTTTGCTAAAGTTGCATTAAGCCTCTATGAATGGGATGCTGGGGGGTGCATACTTACCAATGCTCTATATCAGTGTTGTCCAAACTTGGCCACTTTAAGATGAGTGGACTTCAACTCCCAGAATTCCCCAGTCAGCATGGCTGGCTGGGGAATTCTGGGAGTTGAAGTCCACTTATCTTAAAGTGGCCAAGTTTGGACAACACTGCTCTATATGAACAGCTTCATAATTTGGAGGTGTTTGGATCCCTTATTGTTACTAGGTGTACAGTTCCTTTGGTAGCTTGAAACTCCTTTTATCGTCAGGCTGATAGATCACCTGTAATTGTATCTGAATGAGAGAGTTCTGCATTAGTTATTCACACTGTACTATACTCTTGTTTGGATCATCACAATTCTGTATTCATAGAGCTGCCTTTGAAATAGGTTTACAAGCTTAATTAATTCAAAACAGGGAGGCAAGACTTAAATGGGATTGTCTAATATAATTTCTGGGCCCAACTTGGGGTAATTTCTAACTTTTCAAAGATTGTTCCTTTAATTGAATAGAACCAACCAATGTGCTCAATACTTCAATATCCAGTTTATTTTGATATCCAAGTGTTACATATTTTCTCTAACCTCTAGTATTTTGAATATAATATTATTGTCATGTAAATCATATTATGATCCTACTAAATCATTTGTATTCATTAATGAATGAGCCATAAAGAGCACCTCTGAAACACCTTAGGAAATTTTACTTTGAAATAATTCATGTTTATCAGACCTGGGCAAAGTGGCTTGGTTACACCTAGATGAAGAGCATTGTCCTGTGGCAGTGACACAATTTTCTTCAGAGATATGAAAAGAGAGTATAGTTTACCTCCACAGGATGCTTTGTGTCATCCCACAGCCTTCCGCAACTCTCATAAAATCTGGAAGAGGCTCTGCCCATGCTCTGTGCATATCTTTTCCAATGGTCCCTGTCATTGTGTGGTCTTCTGGTTATTGCAAATGTTGGATGAGAATGTTGCTAGTAAAGTAAAACAATGCAGTCCCTTTGCTTTGCTCTATGAACAGACAGCTTCACATGGGTTTAAGAGGGTGCTTTGCCCAAACCTTTGTCAAAATAGCCCCCCCCCCTCCAGAAATGGGCACAGGCATAATGTTTATATAGTGCTGAGCTCAGTGAAGAAGTAATTGAATGTTATATCTAATATTTATAACTATTTCTTCATCTTGACTTCATTGATACAGCAATAATAATTGTTGCACATTAATGATATCTCTCTCTTTTCCTCTCTCTTTTTTAATTGGACCCTAACTTCTCTGCAAACATATCAGTGTTTATTAGTGAAGGCTTCGCGTTCTGCTTTTGTGATATTGCTATTAGTATTTTTTCCTTATATTTTTTTAAAATTAATTGGCTGCTGTCTTTGTCTAGCCTTGGAATGTGGTGATCTGGGTCATGGTGTCCAAAGAACAGATAAGAAAACACTTTGGAGTGGATGCATATTAATAAATCAGAAACCATATGGTGCATTTGCACAAAAACATATTTGCATTTTGGGTAAAAAGAGAAAGAGAAAAATAATAGAACTGAGTGAATTATTATAAGCTAAAACTCATTTTAATTAATTCTCAGAACTCTATTTATTGGCAAAGTGACTTTAGGGTTGTGTGTGTGTGTGTGTGTGTGTGTGTGTGTTTGTGTGTGTATGTATGTATGTATGTATGTGTATGTATGTATGTATATATATATATATATATATATATATATATATATACACATATATATATGTTTTGTTCTTATAGGTATGAATTGTTCTGGTATAATAAGGGCAACTGAATTTTGGCAGGACTGTATTTCATATGGATTTTGAAAATGTCTCCATTTAAAATTCTGTTTACCGTATTCTATGAACATGGTTGTGTTTTGTTTTGGTTTTCTTCCCCCTTCAAGGCAAAACCATAAGCACCTTGTTTTCCTGCTTCCTTAGGACAAAAATACCTAAAAGATTCCATGTCTAGTGATCATTAATTACAGATACTAGCATGAGATTTGAGATACATGCCATTATATAATAGCAACAAATTATTCCACTGTCAACATTTCTCATCAGATGAAAGGGAAAACATACATTATTGCATCTTTTCCCCAAACCACGACTTATCCACCCCTCCCCATATGATGAGGATCTGAGTGGCAGATCCTGAGGATAGCTCAGTGTTGTATAATATGTAAATAAATAAATAAGGATCAGGGAAAAAGCTAAGACAATCGTGATCTCCTCCTAACTGCAAGGAAATAAATACTTTCAGGCATCCAGAGTTCATGCAATGGAGTAGGAGGGAAACAGAATCATAGTGTCAATCCATTGACCTGAATATGGCGATCTTGACTGATATAAAAGTTAAGCAATTTTGGACCTAGTTATTATCTGGATACCAACAGGAAATTCCAGAGTTCTAGGCTAAACTGGAAATTAAAAAAAAAAAATCCTGGACAAATATAGTAGCAAACAACTTCTGTATTATTGCCAAGGAAACTACCTGAGATAACTCTGGGGAGCTGTTACCTTTTACTTGGAAGATTTGTACCAATCCTATATATATCCTATACATAAAACGTATGTTTTATTGTGGCATAACAGAATGGAAACACCCTATGCCATCTTGTCATGTAATTTCTCAGACAGTCAAACTGAATTTGTGGGTGATAGCTACAGTATGAGAAAAGAACCTTACAAATGGTTGTCATGGAGAGAAAGTCTTACAGAGTGAGAGCAAATGGAAATGGACAGAAGCTGGCAGGAGAGGGTTGGGGGGAAAGTTGGAGAGGGAGAGAAAGAAGGAAGGTGGATAGTAGACAAAGTTGCAATTAGGTGGTCCCATGTTGCAGAAGAGATGCAGCTTCCAAAGTGACTTAAGACCACTGAGAAGGTATTAGCATAGAGGTCACTATGTCGTCGCCCAAGCAGTAGTCTCAGAGACTCCAGCAGATCAGGGCACAGAGGACACTTAAAAGCCTCTGCTTCCCCTGAAATGGTGCTGCCAGACCCATCATTTACCAGCACAGAGGCATCCTCAACCAACATGGATGCCAGCTGATGTGGTGACCACCCATCCATAGTAGAGTCTCTGGACTCTGCAGAAACAAGTGATTTACAAGTAAGTGACAAGTCCCACCTGAACCTGGCAGATAGGCTACCTCCTCATTAGTGCTGTCTGTGTAAAAGGGGCTCAGAAATGCACACCCCACAAGGAGGGGATTTAAACAATGCTGGTGCCATGCCTCAATTGCTGGAAGCAACTTCAGCATCTGGCTCCATGCTCCATGTCTCTGATTCCTGCTATGCTGTTGACCTCACCTGATGGCAACTCTTGGCATTCCAAGACTACACTATGCTCTTTGACCTCAGACCATTCAACCTTGCTTCAATGTCTCCTTTGGCTGTCAGCAAACTCAGAGTGCAAATGTACAGCCTATGCTCTCCTTCCTGGTAACTCCATTATTGTTTCCTTGCCTGATACTCTTCATTGTGTATGCACCCTTCTCGCACCCTGTTCTTTGTCTTCTTGCTGCTTACTTCTGAACCAAGCACATTCCTGATGTGTGCTTGACACTGGCTTTTAAAGCCTTGCATGCAGATACACACCATGCCTGCACCTCGTCTCCCAAGTGCTCTGATATGTGCGTTCGCTCCTGAAGCCAGGCCATGAAACATTATACAAGGAGAATGATGCACTGTGGGATTTCCATACCCTGCACAGATACCCAAAGGGAAAAGACAGCAAACAAGGTCCAGGTTTTGATAGCCATGAGAGGTGGCCAGCAAATTATTAACTGAAATCTTTGATTAACTCTTTGGGGAATTTAGTAGCAGCTATATTTTAGGATAGATGCAGTATCATTTTTGCAGAAGCATTACTATTGCCAGCAGAGAGATAGCTAACTTTGAAGAGGAATAGCAATTAGGTCTTCTTTTTTTTTTTTTTTAATCTGCGCTCAGTCGTTACCGACTCTGCAGTGACTGCTTGGACGAGTCCTTTTGCAGTTTTCAAGGCAAGATGTTTCGGAAGTGGTTTGCCAGTGCCTCCTTCCTAGAGCAGAGCCCAGCTGGCGAGCGCAGGAGGCGGGGCTTCCGTTGCTTTGTGCCTTTTTCGGGCGCACGCGGTTTTTCACGCTTACTGGCAACTGCTCCCGACTCCTTTTTTGCAAGGCACTGCCAGCATTTTTCCTCCCACCGGAGTGAGAGTACCCATTTATCTACTCATGTGAGTTTTCGATCTGTTGGGTTGACAGGAACTGGGGAGGAAACAGGAGCTCACCCTGCTAACGCGAAGGCTGGACTCAAACCACTGAATCGTCGACCATTTCTGGCCGGCAACTTTCAGTGTCATTAAGCCGCTGCGCCACTGTGTCTCCCTAATTAGGTCTTCAGGTCCATTTATATGCATTAACTAAATTTCACTTGTATAATTATCTAACTGGAAAAGTTGGTCTTTCAAACAAACTGATGTCTCTCTACCTTTGTTATGGTAACAGTTGATACAGTGCACAAAAACAGCTCTTGCATGCTGCGTTTGCCTGACCAGTCCTGAGGACTCACGACTCTTGGTGTAGCACTCTCAGTGTGGCCTGAAGAGGTGTAGCATCTACATCTACAACAATGGCTATCAGACCAGGGGAAAGACCACTAATATGACCTCATCTCTTCCTGTTGCCTGTCCTGTTAATTGAATTTATTAAACGAGTAAAAATCAAGATCCTCTATAATGCCGAATGGACAATATTCATTTAAACAAGGTGTCTCCATTCTTTCTACACTGTTTTATTGAATTTTGGAAAAGATCAAAATACGTTAAACTCCTTGGAATATGAATTACTGATGATAAAGAGAAAGGTTGTTAATTTTGACCATTATAGATTACAATTACATTTCTAATTTATAAATTATAAAAATAGCAATCAGTGAGCATATTATTTATTAAAGTACCTTTGTCCTGAAGATTTTTTTTTTTTTACTCTTTTTAAAAGACATAAGGGCATTCTTAGAACTGGTCCGCAGGTTGTTAGATGTATGGAAAAAGCAGAATGGTAGCACCTGGTTCTGTTTTTAA
Source organism: Python bivittatus (assembly GCF_059951505.1). Lineage (NCBI taxonomy): Eukaryota > Metazoa > Chordata > Lepidosauria > Squamata > Pythonidae > Python > Python bivittatus. The sequence continues at coordinate 16,943,155 of NW_028277075.1, read as the reverse complement.
AAGGAAGCAGAGGATGATCAGAACATTTTAAAGATTCTTGCCAGGTATTTATTTACATACATACAAATAATCCCAGATTCAGTCCTGAATATTGAAGTATCCCATAGGCCAGTTAACAAAGATGACCTTCTGCAATTTTCCTAAACATTCTCAGGTCAGGAGGCAGGTTGATTTTTGTGAAAGAGAATCTGTGAAATGGTATTCCAGGTATAGTTTCCTTTATTACAAAACTGTATGCTTTTAATTCAGCATCCTTCCCATGCTATCTCTATATAATAAGATGTTTTCCTAGAACATCTTTATGCTGATGTCCCATCATATCTACTTTCTGCTACTATAATGTTTGTAATCCTGCTTATGTAAATGCCATTTTCTGGATCATATAGCCATGTTTCCTTGACTGGGTCAGATAACTCATGTTTGGGTTGTACTTGGCCAGGCAAGCCATAACGTGATCATGTTACTTAAGAGAAGGCTATTATGAATCCCATACTGCTAGAAGTCTTGGATGTGAGGGCAATCTGGCTGCAACATCTGCCACTCTGTTGTTCACCCAGATTGATTCAGCTGATTTGGCTAGCTAGGCAGGTATCCCCTTCCTCCCTCACTACTCCACATATGTCCCTCCCAGACCTGCCCATTTGGTGAAAGAGGCTACCATCCCAGATAGGAGTGTACCATTCTTTGGTGAAATATATAGCTAGAACATCTAAACAATTTCATAAAGAAGCTGTTATGAATTCCACAGTATTGAAGTCTTTTCACAATGTTGCATTTTTATGGATCCCATAGTATTATTTCTCCAATATTTCAAAGAATTACACCTGTAATTTATTACATTTTTCATTGCTCCACTTTTCAAGCCCTATTTCTCTCCTATAGTAAAAGACTCAACATAATCACATTAATTAACACTTAACATGTTTACAATTTACTTTGATCTCTAATGGAGATCAAAAACCAATATACACATGAATAGAATTTAAGTGTGAAAAACATGGTGGAAACCACTTTCCAGAATGGACTATCATAACTAGGTGTGTTGCTAGGTGATGAAAGAGAAAAGTAACTTACATGTGACTTTCCCAAAACCACTTTAGGAGTTGGGCATAGCTATTAGTTAAGATCTACAGTTAGAGAAATAATGTCTTAAAGGTGTGATTCAGTTCCCAACACTGCATTTAGGTGCTTTTAAAATGCTATGTGACGTGATAATAATATACCGCTTTTGCTATAAGATGAAGTAGGCATCCTGGTTCCCTCCATACATTTTGGCTACATCTCTCACAATCTCTGAATACTGCCCAAGCTAACTTGGCCTGTGGAATTTGTAGTCCAAAAGATCTTGAGTTTAGCAGACTGCCAACCCCTGATATAATAGTGCAATGAAGTGGTGAGGATGAGAAACGAATATGCAATGAAGACTCACTCTTGGATTCCCTTGAATTAAAACTGCAGTAAATAAATAAGCCCCATTTTTAGGAGCATCTCTTCTTTTGGCATCAGGAGCCCACTTCTGAAGCATACTCAGATGCGTTCTCAGAGGCATAGGAAGCAACTGTCTGCCTCTCCTGCCTTCCCCAAAAGACGCCACTGCCTTTATGGATGGAGAAACAATGGGTCTTTGCCATCCTTGACAGCAGATAATACTTTAGCCAGACTTAGGGCTTCAAATCTTTCAAATCCTGCAGTGCTCCTTGCTTAACCAAAAGAAAACCTTAGAATTTTACTCCGTATGTTCCTCATCAGACATATATAGCAAGGAGTGCCTATTCAAGATAAGTGTTGCTGTATTTGCTGAATATACAGCCAATATAATCAGGAAAGCAATCAACATCGAGAGAAGTTTTCTATATGCTCCAAATCTGTTATTTATCCACAAGAGTAGCAAATCCCTAAATGGAAGGTTGTTTAAAAATATCTTGCACAGAAATAAAATAGGAAACCAATGTATAATACGCTATCCAGCTGGGAGTGGGAAAAGTCCTTTGGGAGACAAAACAAAAGCAAACGAATAGCAAAATCACAATCACAGAATGCATGCAATTCAGCAACGAAAGATGCTTCTTTGGTTCCTGGCATAGGATGTGATCTGTTTCGGGTGTAATGCTACATATTGCTTAGTGTTATGTCAGTAATGCTTCTCGGAATGTAGTCCAGAATGTGGCAGCAAGTAGCAATGATGCTGACAGACAGACGTTTGCTTACAAGGTCCCATTGTATGTATTCTGGAACAATTGCACCGGTTACCCATTTAGATCCAAACATAATTCAAGGTATTGATGATAACTTTTAAAAAAACTAGATGATTTGGGTTCCAGATATTTTAGAGACACCTCCTCTAGTTTCAGCTCAGTCATTCCCTAATATCTGGTGAGGAGGCTCAACTCAGTATTCAGCTAGAGCAGTGTTGTCCAAACCTGGCCACTTTAAGATGAGTGGACTTCAACTCCCAGAATTCCCCAGCCAGCCAAGTTTGGACAACACTGAGCTAGAGTGAAAACAGAATTGGATGGGCTATGGAAAAATACCTTCTAGAAATAACATCTAGACTGTGGAAGACGTACCCCCCAACATTCATTTGGTCCCTCCTTAGCTGCCTCCTGCCATTGTATGAAGAGTTTTCTAATAAATTTGCAATGTAAATTAATATTTTCTGGGGTGAATTTTATTTTATCTCCCAAGCCAGTATTTTATTTTGCTTTATTATTGTTGTTTTTGCATTAAGACTGTGTATTGTTAATTGTGATGAGCTGCATTACGCAGATACATTAAAAAGCTACCTTATGCTGAGTCAGATTATTAGTTCATCCAGCCCGCTACCATTGACGTGGACTGGGCAGGGCCTTTTCCTTTGGGCTAGCAAGACCAATGGTCCTATTCAAAATAAGGCACACTTGCTATGCTCATAAGCCAGATATTTAGAAAGCTCCAAGGTGGATAAAGCTATTTTATTCTCTTCTCTCCCATTCTTAATATTTTTAGTTTCCACATTGTTGTTTTGTTACTTTACCTTGATGAACTTATACATTACTAGTGCTTTCTCATTTCTTTCTCCCAAAGAAATAGAAAAGTATGAACTGTTGCCCTTGTTTTAATTGCACAACATATACCGTATGGTGATATCCAATCTGTGTCTTTATATATTTTTCACTTGCAAAGCTGCCTAGAAATAGTATTAACAAGAACAATAGCAGCATATACCTTAATAGACAACATCCATCAGCAGTATAAGTTTCACCTCTTCTCATAGTCTCTGTGTGGCCTCCCAATGCTTTCAATGAGAGTTGAAATTCTGGAGCAGTTTGGAAGGCCAGAGAACTAAAGTGGAAGAATTCTGTCATATAAGTTAAAATCTTCTGACTCAACAGTGTAGATCATTCAGTCAAACCAAAATAAACCAAAATAGATTCCCCTGCCTTGAGGGGAATGATCTAAAGTTAAGATGTTTTAAGAATAGAGGGGGGGGGTGTTTTTTGCTCAAAACTCACAGCCTTGTAGCATGTAAGACATGAGATTCTGGTGAATTCTTAAAACCTTCCTAATTTTTAACAGCTTCCTGATTATTTGCCATTCTTCTTCAAGGACAGATGATACCCAAAAAAAAAAAAAAAACCCACCTCCTGAATATCATTGCAGAAATAAATTACCAGCTAACTGTGTACAAATATTTATTTTACCCACTGGGTTCTTATTTTTAGAAGGTAGTTTTATTCACGAAAGCTATGAATCAGCTTGTCTATTGTGAACCAGTACTTCTAAATATACTTGCCTCTCTGGTAGTTTCTATTTTTTAATTTACTTTAAAAAAAAAACCTGCCATGGATTTTAAATAACCATATAGGACAACTAAAAATGCTTCCTACTGTTTCTGTAGTACCTGTCAAAAAGAGATCCCTTCTGTTGGTGCATAAATGCCCTCTGGTGACAGTCTCCAAAAATGCAAGTGTTTCTTTTGATGATATTTATGCAGCCTAAGCATGATAACAATTCAAAGAATGTTTAAACCTGAAAGAAAAAGAAATGCCTTATGGTGAAACAGTCTGTTTCATACATCCATTAATTTGGAATGCATAGGTTTGAACAATTTTATACTATCATCGTAAACTGATGTTATGGTGGAAACTGCATATTTGGGGAGAATGCATAGACATATTTTACTAATAGAAGCTTGATGGGTTTTGCATGTATAAATTGTTGGTTTTAATTACCATAGGAGTCAGGAGATATCTAAGACTTCCTCACAAACAATAATTTAAGATAATTAAAAATGGATCAAATATTGCAACATATCCACTGCTATGTTCTCACCTGATTTTTCTTCAAATTTCAAAGAAGACAGTCAAACCTCACAATATTCTCACTGAGAAAGTTAACTGTTGTGAGATTTCAAGCAAGAATGCAGATATTTTTGAGTTTAGGGGTCAGAGAATCAAAACCTTGCAAGATCTATGGGTGGTGTTGCTGAAATCTTGCACATTTCACAGGCTTGCAAGATTTGGGCTATTTTTGTTTGAATCAGGTTTGATGCCTGCATCCTTGTACAAATAGATATCGAGTGCCTGTAAAAGGTGTTTGTCCAATCTGTCCTACAAAAAGTTCCCTGGATGAGAAACCCTGTATAGGTAAGAGCAACATGAATCTGATCGATTAGCTCCTTGTATAATTTTAACTGAAATTCATCACCTATCTGTCCTTTACTTTAACTTAACCAATAGGAGTTGCCCTCTTGTGGGCAGGAAAATAATCTGCACTTGGAATTAATGCAAATGCCTGTTGTTTAAATCACCATCTCTCCCAGTGCTAGTCTGTGGTGTATTTCTTGACTGCTGGTTCCTTTACTGTTTACAGTTGGTTATAAGAGGCAGGAGCTATCCACCAGTTCAATATCTTCATTGTCAGTTCTAAGGCTGGTTGCTGTATCTGTTTTCATTTGTTGGATCTTCTTTATATTTAATTTTAGTCCCATTTTTTCCACTGTGCTCCTTGATATTCATTGCTAGACTTGCAGATGATTTGCATTTTTAACTATTGGAGTAGTGTCATCAGCATAGAGCAGGTTATTGATGTTTCGTCCTCCAATTTTAAAACCATACTCATCTTCTTCCAATCCAGCCTCCCTCAATATATATTTAACATATAAACTGAATCAATAACAAATAAAGCTTTGTTTCATTTCTTTGCCAACTTGGAGCCAGTCTGCTTCGTCATGTTCCATTTGGATTGTGGATTCCTTTCCTGCATATAGGTTTTGCATGAGGACAATGATATGTTTTGGGATTCCCGTTCTCCTAAGAACCTTCCTAAGAACATTGCACAGCCTGGCACGGTAGACACAATCAAGGGAATTTCCATAATCAATGAAGCACATATTGACATCTTTTTGGTGTGCTTTGGCTTTCTCAATTATCCTGCGTGCATCAGCAATATTGTCTTTGTTCCCCAGCCTTTGTTAGAACCAGCTTGCACATCTGGTATTTCCCTTTCTAAGTGTGGCTCCAAGTGTTGGTTGATTTTAAGTATTATTTTGCTAGCATGTGAAATTAAAGATATTGTATAATAGTTTGCACACTTTGTTACATCTCCTTTCTTTGGTATTAGTATGTGGTAGTATATGAAAAGTCATTCTCCTGCTTTGTTTCTTTTTCCTAGGCCATGCAATCCAACTACATTTTCTTCCTTAGTATTTCCAACTTTGGCATGCCAGACTCCAATTATAAGCTGACTGAATTTCAGATTGAACTTGACTATAAAACTCATCATCATCCTCTTCTTCTGCATCAGTGGTTGGAACATAACCTTGGATAGTCATCTTATTACAGAGTTGTCCACAAAGTTTAATTCCTATTATTTAGTCATTATTACATTTTATCATAGTACTGTCCCTACTATATCTTTCCTGATTGTGAAAGTAACACAGTTGTTTATGTCCTAAGTAGTAAACACCATCTACTGGTGTAGTCTTTCATGGTCAGTGTCAATCCAGCAATGACAAGATTTTGAGCTGAATGGCCATGGTCTACTTGTCTGGGGGTCTTCTGGTGGACACCAGAAAACTAGACCATGGCCATTCAGATTGAAAGCCCCTTACTGTATAACATGATATTCTGTCTGAAAGTATCAAATTCCTGTTCATTTAAATTTGCTTATGCCTAATATGTCAATGTCTAGTTGATTCATTTCATTTTTCATTTGGTTGAGTTTTCTCATGTTCATGTATCTTATGTTCTCTCTGTAAGCTGTCTTTGCAGCTTCAGATTTTCTTCCCCAGCATGGCAGCATCAGCAACTAGATGCCTCAAAGGCTTTAATCTAGCCATGTCATAAGCACCATAAATACTCTGAAAAATCCTCAGCCCTTCCTCAGTAGCCTATGCAGCATGATCTGACCTGAGGGCCCATTATCCAGCACTATATCATGAATCATTTAATTTTGTTTATCCATGTGGTTTTCTCAGTAAAAATACCAGAGTGGTTTACTGTGTCCTTCTCTCATGCAGTATGAAGTGATGCCTTTGCCATTGTCACTAAAGTGATCATCTGCCTCCAGCATCTTCCTATATTGCTTCTACCCAATATAGGTGCCTACTACCCAATATAGGTGCCTACCAGCTTTAGCTGGGCAGTTGGGATGACCTTCATGCCTTAGGTGATCTTGCTGGGATTATATACTTTTGATGTATCTCCTGGCATGTGGATTCTTGCACAACTCAAGGGGTTGGGTTTGGCCTAAATGGCATCGTCCAATTCTGAAAGCTCATCAGTATTAGTGGCCAGTTTTATATCTAATGCAGCAAATTGCATAACTGAACTATGTTCTGGGTGAAGAAGAACATCTTTTTATTGGACATGAGTCTACTTGCATTTAGTTTAATGGATGGAGTCAGGAAGAAACAATTCTTCCAACCTCTTTCTTTCTTCAAATCAGGATTGGATCAAGGAGAGACATTCCTTCAATGGTTCTATTCCAAGCCCTATTTTTGAAATGCATGACACCTTCCTGGGTGGGTGACTTTGGGCCAGTCACTCTCTCTCTCTTGGTCCAACCCACCTCATAGGGTTGTTATTGTGAGAAAAAATGGGAGGCAGGAGTATTTCATATGTTGGCAATGTTGACAGACTCTACTTACCAAGGAGCATAGATGGGCATGGAATGTTACAAGTACACTGGACAGTTAAAGAAGAAAGAAGGGCATTGGAAGAATATCTGAAGGACAGGGAAGAAGATGCACTGAAGGTAGCAAACCATGAAGGCTTACTGAATACCAAAGAAACTAAACTGGACTGTAAGAAAGACCAAATGAAGAATAGAAAAGAGATATGGCAAGGCAAAGTATTACATGGCCAGGACACACACACACACACACACACACACAAAGCAGTCAAAGCAGATAACAACAAGACCTGGCAATGGCTAAGAGCAGGAAAGTTGAAGAAAGAGACAGAGGGGCTTGGCTGCACAAGACCAAGCCTTAAGAACAAATGCATACAAAGCCAGAATCGAGAACACAGCAACAGATAGCAAATGCCACCTCTGCAAAGAAGCTGAAGAAACAGTGGACCACCTAGTTAGCTGCTGCAAGAAGATTGCACAGACTGACTACAAACAACGGCATGACAAAGTAGCAACAATGGTACATTGGAATATCTGCAAGAAATACCATTTGCCTGTAAGCAATAACTGGTGGGACCACAAAACAAAGTAATCGAAAATGAAGAAGCTCAAGTGCTCTGGGACTTTAGAATTCAAACAGACAAGCACCTGCCACACAACACCCCAGACTTAACAACTGTTGATAAGAAAGACAAAAATGTCTGGATGGTGGATATTGCAATACCTGGAGACAGCATAATAGAAGAGAAAGAATAGGAGAAAATCACAAAATACAAAGAACTGCAAATAGAAATAGAACAATTGTGACAAAAAAAAGCAAAGATAGTACCAATAGTTATAGGCACCTTAGGTGCAATCCCAAAACATCTGGAGCACCACTTGAAGACCATCAGCATTGACAAAATCACCATCAGTCAATTGCAAAAGGCAGCTTTACTTGGAATACCTTATATCCTGTGACGATACCTTTAACACCATCAAACAACCACTTTTGCCTATCCCAGGTCCTTGGGAAGGACTCGATAGGTAGATAAAAATGCCCAAACCTGTCTAAACATTTGGCTGACTGTGCAACCAACCATAATAATAATTTCCAAGTGATAAGGACCAATGACTTTGCTTTCCTTCCACGAGTAAAACATACCCTTCTTTTATTTTTTGTTTCCTTGTCCTGACAGAATGAAACTGAAATTCAGGATGCAAATGTCTGTGTAATTTTCCTCTTAATATATACAGTTTATGCATTTTTAAAACCATACAAACTTTGCTAGTAGTTCCATAATAATATGTACATAGACATTTGTGCATACATCCCCCTAATGTACTTTTTGTTTTTAAAAAGGCATTTTAATAGAATATATCACAGAATCTGGAAAAGTATGAATAAAAAAGTATAACCATATTTGCCTCTGGAATGTGAATTAGGTCTCTGAGGCCTCTCTGCACAGTCTGCACCGTGGTCCTGTCTAGTGTGGTAGGCCCCTGCTTCTATGGATCTGGTGCTTAGTGTCTGTTCTTGTGCTGCTATAAAAATTCCCTCTCACCGCTATGGGAATGTGAATTAGATAATTTCTCCTCTCATAGAAATATGTTGACAGTAGGAACCACACACACACACACACACACACACACACACACACATCGATCTATTGGTCTTAGGTTCTCTTGTCTCTACCACACTAGATAGGACCCAAGGTGCAGACTGTGCAGAGATGCCTCAGAAACAGTCCAACACATAGTGGCAGGGTGTAAGATGCAGGCAGGAACAGCATACACTGAACAGCACAACCAAGTAGCCGGCATTGTGTTCAGGAACATCTGTACAATGTATGGTCTAGACCCTCCCAAGTCCAGATGGGAGATTCCACAGAAGACCATGGAGAATAACAGGGCTAAGATCCCATGGGACTTCCAGATCTGCACAGAGAGGCAGGTACTGGCTAATTGACCAGACATCTTGGTAGTAGACAAGGACCAGAAGACAGCAGTAGTGATAGATGTAACAGGGCCAACTTACAGCAACATCAGGAAGAAGGAGTATGAGAATCTGGAGAAGTACCAGGGCCTGAAGGAGGAACTACAGAGGATGTGGAAAGTAAAGGCCAAAGTGGTCCCAGTGGTGGTAGGAGCACTCAGGGCTGTGACTCCTAAGCTGGGAGAGTGGCTCCAACAGATCCCAGGAACAACATCAGAGCTCTCTGTCCAGAAGAGTGCAGTGCTAGGAACAGCTAAGATACTGCGCAGAACCCTCAAGCTCCCAGGCCTCTGGTAGAGGACCTGAGATTGAGGAAGACACAGACCACCCACAGGGGTGAGAGGGGATTTTTTTTTTTAATCTAAGGAGGGTTGTTCTCAATACTACCCTAATAAATGAAATCTAAATATACTACGTTGTAATCAGTAATATTGGAACATTCTCACATAGCAGCTAGAAGCACAGATCAATTTTTCAAACAAAAAATTATTGGGAATGTCTGTGAAAGCCATCCTTTCACATGTACACTAAAAAATCTAGGTAACTACTTTGTTTTTATATTTGCTTACTTATAAAAATATGTCCCACTTCTCATTTGCTAAATTTATTAAGGATTGATAATCAAATTACTAAGTGAAGCCTTCACACATAATTGACACTGAAAGTCACTTATAGATCAAGAGTATGTAGAAAATGTACATTTCTGCACACTGCATAAGGACATAAGAAGGACCTCCTGGATTAGAACTATCAGTCATTTAGTCATTATCCTGTCTCTACAGCAGCCAACCAAGTCCCTTGGAGAGGGGCATAACCAAGATGTGAGTAAATTCATATTTCCCATTGTTGCTTCCCAGAAACTGCTATTCAGAAATGAGCAACCTCTTCTTTCTGGGACACCACACTGGCCCCTGCAAAATCTTTAGGGGAAAAGTTATACATAGAAGTAAGACAAAATAAGATTGACCAGTCTTTACATAGAATGGATCACAGTGCTTCAGGAGGGAGACTTTAACTTAATTACCCCATCAATCCAAAAAGCAGATAAGATTGTTGGGGAAAGAGAAAGTTAAGGTCTCTTCCCTATCCCCAGTAATCCTCTTTATGCTCATCATTACCTTATGGTTAATAGCTAATAGCACAGGGAAACAGAGACTATGAATCGGAATAGCTCTATGCACACTAGTCACCGTGCAAGGATTAACTTCATCTCTCAGAATTCACACCAATAATATCTAACCAGCAGAGGCACTGGCATAAGCAGTTAGGATGCGTGCACTAAGGAGGTCTTGGCATGTGCAATTAGCTTGAAACCTGGGCTTGTGTATTGCAAAGAAACCTTTTTGTTTCTCAAGTGTAAGGCTAACACTGATCAGGGTAATTAGATAAAGGGAGAGAGGCTTTAATAATTCTCCTTAGCATTCCATTGCTAACCATGTTTTCATAACATCATCTCCTTCTGTAGACTCATTTCAATCAAGTTTCAGGCTGGGATTTAGTATGGAGGCAAGCTCGATAATGCTTGATAATGACCTGTGTGACAGAGCTAGGATGGAGGTGATGCATCTGTCTTTGTACTCCTTGATCTTTCACCAGCATTTGATACCGTCAACCATGTTGTCCTTCTGGACCAGCTGCAGGGATTGGGGATTGGGATCATTGTTTTATGGTGGTTCTCTTCCTTTCTTTGGAGCTGGTTCCACTTGGTGTTGATTGAAGGGGCAAGGTCGTTCCCTAGGCCCCTCCCTTGTGGGGTGCCACAGCATTCAACACTCTGTCCCATCCTATTCAATATGTACATGAAAATGCTGGGTGAGGTCATCCACTGGTTCCGGGTTTAATAACATCACTACATTGATGATATCCAAGTATATCTGTTGACCCCAGGCCGACTGAGTGAGGCTGTAGAAATCCTGTCCCAGTACCTGTGTGGGCCTGGTGGGGGAGGAACCATCTCTAGCTCAATCCTACCAAGACCAAGTGGCTGTAGATATTAGGGCCATCTAGATTGGGGAGATTCTATATTTAACCTCTGAGGGGGCTATACTTCCCCATTCAAGGATAGAATGCAGTCTGGGTATCTTCTTGGGCTCACAGCTCTTGCTTAATGAGCAGATGGCAGCAATGGCCAAGACAGCCTTTGAACAGCTTCATCTGATGTGCAGTTATGCCCTTTTCTGGATTGGGAGGTCCTCCAGATAGTCCCTCATGCCCTAGTCATCTCACAGCTCAATTACTAGAATTCACTCTACATGAGACTGCCCTTGAAGACCACTCATAAGTTTCAACTTGTCCAGAATGCAGTGGCAGGGGCAATGATGAGTATGCCTCAGTATACCCATGTGACACCTCTGCTCTGTGAGCTGCACTGGTTAATGGTTATGACCTATAAAGTCCTACATGACATACGGCCTGGTTATCTCTCATGGTGTCTGCTCAGCCAATATGAGCTGACACACTATGGCACCCTTCAATTACATAGTTTCATCTTTTGAGACCCAGGAAATGTGCCTTCTCTATAGTGGCACCTGCCATCTGGCATGAGGTTCCCCTGAGATCTAGGTGGCTTTCACTTAGATGGTGTTCCAGAGGGCTTTAAAGACTTGGCTGTTCTCTAAGGCCCTGGGCTAGGGTGGCTGGAGCCCCTTGTGGAATGTGTTTATGTATATTTTCTGTATTGTTGGCCAGTTTCACCATCTTCTCTATTTTTACTTGTTTTCTTATTTATCCTGAGCTTTTCCCCCTTATTCATATTGCATTTTATACTGTGTGTTTTGTTGTAAGCCGCCCAGAGTCTTTCTGTAATCAAGCAAGCCTCCATCAAATAAATCCTCCTCCTCCTCCTCATCCCACTGCAGAAGTAACTGAAGTTATTCTACTGTTAAAAAACCGTTTCCTCCTTTTCTGGTACAAGACTTGCCATATTGTCTGTGATGCCTCTAGATCTACCCAGCTCCTATAGCTGCTCAAGTCTCCTGTAGGCACATCCCCTCTCCCATTGGTTCTCTGGGCACTGACCATTGTAGCCACTTTAGCTTGGGCTGTGAAAGAGGCTGCACACCTGTCTTGCACAGCCTTCTCTCTCTCTCTCTTTCTCTCTCTGGACATAGGAATATCTATCTCCTGGAAGACATGCTGATCTTTCAGGAGACTGATACAGCCTTCTCAAAAAAAAAAAAAAAAAAAATCCACCTGATAGGTTGAGTTTTGTTTTGGTTTAACATAAATCTATCTCTTGGAAAATCATTTTTTCCATTTTTATTGTAGCAGTATCAATCTTCTTTCCTCTTGCCAGGCATACAGTAGTCCTTAACATCCATTTTGATTTGGGCTGCAAGATAAATGAAGCGTAAAATTTGCACTGCCTTTATATGTCTCATTCGAAACAAACATTTTGGTTGGGTATGAGATGAAGTGGGAGGGAGTTCCTGGAGTCTCCCTACTGCACTCTACCACATGTTATGGAGAATTATTAGTGACTGTCTTTCCCCACAGTTAGATGAGTTGAGTGGAGAGAAAAGGAAGGCAGCTCTTCCCTGAAACTGTCCTACATTAAATATGTAAGGAAAGAATCACTCCCTGGCCTAAATGTTGAGGAACAGCAAAGCTTGGCTGTGGAATCAGTGCAAATTATGTTGATTTACTTTTTTAATGAGGGGAATGCATATTAATGTGGCCCTGAGGAGTACACCTTGAAGCTGCCCTTGGATAGTATCAGAATATGGGAAAAATACTAACTGAAGAGTTGAAGGCAGAAAAAAGATGTTGCCAGGGCATCTCCGTGCCATAGCTGGATGCAAGCAGCATAGAGTCACACCTATAAATTTGTGGACCTCAAAAACCAATGCATTTATTGGCCATGAAAATGAAATTCATCAGTGTTAACTTGAGATAGCAGTAGGCATATGCACAGTTGATTAGAAGAGATTATAAACAGTGAAGTCAAAGGAAAATGAAATGGTGGAGATGTGACAATGATAGTTATTATATAAGCAAGTGGCCATTCAGAAAACCATTGTTACGTATGAAATAGGCAGTCTTGCATTGATGAGCTGATTAACACATGAAGTATTGTAAAAGGCCTTTGCTGCTGTTCAGACTACAGCAGACAGAGTTGAATCTCTTGAGAAATTTCAGTTCAGCAGTTTCATCATGAATTTTGCTTTTGGAGCTCTTCTGTTGAGGACTGTGAGAGAGTGTCCTGGGAAATGTAAATGTTCACCCACTAATTTTTGAATTGGATCTGTTCTCCTAAATAGAATGTAAGGTTCTACAGACAAATGGCAGTATGTATCACAATGAAATATAGTGTGGATGACAATATTAGATCCTAGAGGTATTGGCTTCTGCAAGTTATACTCCATGACTATAAAAATACATTTTTCGTACAATTTCCTGGGAAGGTACTCATATGCATATACTGTATAATTAATATGAAAGCCACATTTTCTTAAAGCATATTAGGAAATAATACTGTAGAACTCTGGGATCAGTGGAATAGTCAGTGGCAGACCACTGATCTTGGAGACGGAATCCACCATTAGATTCATCTTCCTCCCACCCTACCAGGCTCAAAGTCTGGTTCTTCCTGCACTGGAAGTTCCCTGACCTTAGAAAGTCCCAGGAAGAGGTGGGACGGGGTCCAGTCTGGGTAGATGGGTCTACTGCATCTTATGCTGCTCAAGTTTGTACTATGGCTTCAAATAATTTGTAAATTAGATAGCTCAAGACTCAGTTTACATTTATTCCCACCCATTGGTGTTAATACGAATTTTTGTATTTGTCCCTTCCCCTAAATCATGCATGCAAGCAAAACAAAAACAGTAACAGCAGCAAACATTGTGGTACTGACTTCTTTCCCATAGGGCACTTATGGTTAGAGTGCTTTGTTGTCGGTCTACTGCTTTAATAGTAGCCTAGATTCAAATAGGCCATATTGGTGGGAAAGGAAAGAAAGATGCAGACACCACAAGGAAGTGAGGAGAAAGTGACAGTGGAAGAGAGAGAAGGTACATTATATACCCAGCAATGTTTCAAATTCCACCAATTTAGGATGCTGAACCCACTTCAGAGGTTCATGCAGCTCCATCAGATTACCTTATATTACAAGGAAATCCAATACTTGACATTAAACAGAAGGCTGTGCAAATGCTTTGAAAAGAGATGTGTCACAATGTGTGGGAACATCTATGAAGAATCTTTCTGAATCATTAAAAGGAGACGTGTCTTTCTCCTGATGCATACAGCTGCATCAGAAGCTGCTGCCTGCTATCTCAACATGAAGGTGCTTGAACAGGCACTTCACTTCATTGTGTCCCCCAGCAAAATGCTGTGGCTGTGTAGGCACATGGATCTGGAGACAGTCAGGTATGGCTTCCACAGCAGCTGCACAATCCTGAGAAAAGATGCAACAGCTATATCAATTCAAAGAGAGCCACTTCATATGCACTGTTGCATAGCACATCTTTGAAAGGATTTGTGTAGCCTTACAGAATAGCTTTCCACATTATTTTAATCAAACAACAGAAAGATGCACAACAAGAATATTCAGTTCAGTTCAGTTCAGTTCAGTTCAATCTTTATTACAGTCATAGACCAGTACAAAGACATGAGTTTATAAAACAAACATAGTCATGCTTAAAATATTGCCAACTTGTAGTAGCAGGCATATATATTAAAATATACTTGTTACCTATTCAACTCAACAAATGAGGTCTAGGGTGTAGCCTATATTATCTATCCTAACTATGTACGGATTAAAAGTATATTAAATGTGAAGTATAAAACTTAAACATCTGCATTGTGACTATGCTATATGTAAAAACATATATAGGCAAAATTATAAAAAATGTACTATAATATACAGGCCATTACAGAGGATAGCCTTTCTTAGCTTTTGGTCTCTCGATGAGGCGGATCTTCATTGCTGCTGCACAAAATCTTGCTACCTGCTCTGTTACTGTAGGGTATTCATCTATAAGCAGCAACTGCATGTGCTTGTGATCTGTGCATCCAGGATGTTTAGCAATCATGGCGTAATAAATTTAGCACGGGGGTCTTCGTAAAAGGCGCAGTGCAGGAGGACGTGTTCTGTAGATTCAACCTCCCTTGAGTCACATGGACATAATCTAGCGGCCAGTGGAATTTTTTTATACCTTCCTTCCAAAACAGCAGAGGGGAGGGCATGGCAAACAAGAATGTATGTTAATATTGTAGGTGCAACAATGTGCCATTTGAATTTTTATTCTCTTGTTGGGCCTCTTCCACTGATGACCAATGGTTGATCTCTTTCATATATCTTACTACTCTTGCTGCATGTTGTATTTTACATTGTATGAAGGTATTTTAATATTATATGCCCCCTGGAAAAGCATGGCAATCAAATACCTTAAATAAACTATAATAAATAAAGAAATGTTAAGAAATAATACATTTTTCTATAGCAAAAAATGACAGACACCAAATCCAGCAGAGCAAAGCAAGCTGTTTTATCCCCATTTCCACAAAGTGGAAACAAAAAGTAAGGAGACTAGTCAAACCAGCCGGGGGTCATTACCACAGTCAGGAAAAGTAACTTCTTGTATGTGTGCCTAAGCCATACAATTGATCACACATGCAGACTGAGTTCTTTCACTAGTTTAGAGTGTAGTAGAATTACTCTGAAAGACTCAATTTTCCTTTATATTGATTTTTTTTAAAAAATAATAGTATTGTTGTTAGGTTCATTCTATTTATCACCCTCCCTCTTTGTGAGTGTGCACGTGTGCATGTGAGATATATGTATTCCTGGCTGGAGAAGCAGGCATTGGAATAAGCCTTTCAGATGCCAATCTGTTTGTTTTTGCTTTTGTGCTGTTTTAATGTCCCTTTTTCCTTTTGGCTTTAACCTTTAAACTTTCTTAATCTTGATGTAGAAAAGAGGTTTGCATTTCTCACTGAATTCTCACAGGGAATACAGTCTCTGGCCCAGGCTGACCACCCATCTGATCTACTGACAAGAGGGGAGGAAGTTTGCTCCTTCCATCCTCCCTAGCAAACTGGGGCAAATAGGGCAAAATGGCTCTCCACCAGAATATGGAAAGATGGGGCTATGGAGAAAGCACCAAAAGTCAAAAGGGCCAACCCACCACTTCCCAGGCATGTGTGAGATTTAATGTCACAGTTGTCAACAAGGTGTGGTAGAACCAGGATGGAGGTGGTACATCCATCCTTGTGTTCCTTGCTATCTCAGCAACTATCAATGCCATTGACCACAGTATCCCTCTGGATCAGCTCCAAAGGGCATCCTTTTTGGTGGTTCTGTTTCTACCTTTGTGGCATGTTTCAGTCAGCATTGGCGAGGAGGGTGAGGTCCCTCCCTAGCCCCTCCCTTTGTGGGGTGCCACAGGGCTCAGCACACTCTCTCCTCCTGTTTAACATCTACATGAAACTGCTGGTGAGGTCATCTACTGGTTTGGAGTTTGGTATCATCAATAAACTGATGGTACCCAATTATACCTTTCAATCCTAGGCCAGCCAATGAGGCTGTCAAGGTCCTGTCCCAATGCCTGGAGGCTGTGCAGGCCTGGATCAGACAGAGCCAACTCCAACTCAATCCTACTAAAACCAAGTGCCTGTGAATAGTAGAGTCCCCTAGATCTCGAGATTTTTTATCTTGGATGAGGTAGCACTTCCCTATTCAAGAATGGTGCTCAGTCTGGGAGTCTTCTTGGACACATAGGTTCTGCTCAAGGATCAAGTGGCAACTGTAACCAAGAGGCCCATTACACAGCTCCATCTCATGCATTAGTTTCTCTCTCTCCTGAATCAGGAGGCCCTTCAGACAGTCACTCTTGTAATCAACTCACAGCTTTACTATTGCAATGTGCTGTACATGTGATTGCCCTTGAAGATCATTTGAAAGCTTCAACTGCATTCCAGAATGCAGTGGTCCAGGCAGCGATGTGCATGCCTTGGCATACCCACATGACACCTATGTTTTGTGAGCTGTAATGGTTGCCAGTTTGCTTCCAGGTACAATTCAAGTGCTTGTTATTTATTTATTTTATTTATTTATTTATTTAATTTGTCCCCGCCCATCTCCCCACAATGGGGGACTCTGGGCGGCTTACAACATACTAAAAAACATGAATACAGTTAAAAGTTATAAAACCAAACATTAAAAAAATAAAAAAGCTAAGAAATCCAAGAGGCCGCTGGGGCCACAGCATACCACTAAGGGGCCAGCCAACCCCAATTCTGATTTCTTCCCTCCCTGCCCCAGGCCAGATGGCAGAGCCATGTCTTTAAGTCCCTCTGAAAGGCCTGGAGTGAGGGGGCCTGTCTCACCTCCGGGGGCAAGATGTTCCAAAGGGCGGGGGCCACAGCAGAGAAGGCCTGCCTTCTGGACCCCACTAATCAGAGTTCTTTTACCGCGGGGATCCAAAGCATGCCCTCTCTGTGAGATCGGGTGGGACGGGTAGAGATCATGGGGGCGAGGCGGTCCTTCAGGTAGCCTGGCCCCATGCCATGTAGGGCTTTAAAGGTGATAACCAACACCTTGAATTGGACCCAGAAGTAAACTGGTACCCAATGCAGCTCACGGAGCAGAGGTGTTATATGGGTCCTTTTTCGGGCCCCAAAAATCGCCTGCGCGGCCGCATTCTGGACCAGCTGCAGCTTCCGGATATTCTTCAAGGGTAGCCCCATGTAGAGCGCGTTGCAGTAGTCTATCTGGGAGATAACGAGGGCATGAGTGACCGTTCGCAAGGCATCCCGATCCAGGAAAGGGTGCAACTGGTGCAGAACCCAAAGCTGTGCAAAAGCCCTCCTGGCCACGGCTGCCACCTGCTCTTTGAGCAGGAGTCGTGAGTCCAGAAGGACCCCCAAGTTACACACTGGGTCTGTCTGGGGCAGTGCTACCCCATCCAGAACCAACGATGACAACGTCCTGGATCACCTGTATCACCTATAAAGCCCTAAATGGCATAGCACCATGTTTTTTGAGAGACCACCTCTTTCCATGGTTTATCAATTTATCATGGTTGATGAGTCAACAGAGTTTGATTAAACAGTGCCATCTATTAGGACCCAGGAACTGTGCCTTCTCTATCCTTACCCTAACCCTTCTCTATTGTGGTGCCTGCTGTCTGGAATGAGATCCTTCCTGAGATCTGTGTGACTCCCACTCTGTTGGCATTGCAGAAGGCCTTAAAGACCTGGTTTTTCTCCCAGGCCTTGGGTTACTGTGTCCCTTGTGGGATGTGAGTTTTTTGTATATGTTGTTTGTATTGAGTGGCCAGAACCCATCTTGTCTCTTTATTCTATATTGTGTTTTTATTTTGTCTGATATATTGTGAGCCAACCAAAGTCACTTTGGAGTTCAGCGGTGCCTACATTTAATTAATTAATTATGGTCACATGGTTACAAGTGACATCACCAGGGACTGAAGTGTTCATGGGTTGTGAGTTACCCATGCCTGTAATTAAAAACAAAACAAAACTGAAAGTTGTGATAAATTTTACATGTTCCAGGAACAAAAATATCAGATTCTTAATTAAATCAAATATCTGAACTGAGGACACAATAGAATAGAAACTATTTAAGATACATTTTGGAATACATTGATAAACTTTATGTTCTGATACATTAAATTTCTACAAACTATGCTGCAACACTTGTAAAGTAACAAATCTGATGGGTAGTTGAGTTCTGCTCCAAATGTTATATATGAATAAGATCATTTAATATAAATTCAGGAAGACTACATTTTTCAGTTATGTCTCTTGAGATAGTATAGGAATGCAACTTTTGAGGATACTAAGGAGGCTGGATTTATCCAATATTAAGTAGAGTGTGCAGTCTGAAACAAAAGGTGCCAGTTTTATTCTATGTGTCACATAATTATGAAACATAGAAAATATTCAAGTCACTCCCTATAGATAAAGTTACCATGTCATGAGAGCTGTTAAAGACTTAGTTATTGTACTGCAGATAGGAGAATATAAATTCTTATTTGTTATCTGGTATTTGAAAATTATACTTAGACAGGCAAGATGCCCATATCGTGAATAAAATCTTCATTTTCATCAAGCCATGTTCTCAGTACTTGCTGGCTATATTTCTCTAGACAAAATGGTTCTGCATAGCACAAGGCTCTCAAGAGCCATATTTTCCTAGATGAATCTGGAAAGTTTCCTAGGTTATACATCTGCACACTTCATCTAATTTGCATTTTAGAACATAAGGCTGACCAGCGCTCAGGCAGAATAATTATATACCGTCCAAGTTGGTTGGCTGATCTTTCTGCTACTTTTGAAGCTTCATCTCCACACCTTCTAAAATTAAGCATGCTTCTAGTGATCTGGCTGTCACATTCCATCCAAGGTGCTCATGTGATATCACTGGCACAACTGCAGAAGTTGTCAAAAGCCAGGTGTTAGCATTCTACCTAGGCTACCAAAAGTTCTCAATTAAAAAGTCTGAATCACATTTATTAAAAAGAAAGAAAATCCTACATTTCTTTTGTTCTACAATGTTTTACCTCACAGTCACTATAAAATGCTTATAAACTTATGGCTGCAAAGTACAAATTGTTACTGAAGCATAGAATCAATAAAACAAAACACATTTGTGCTTCCTTGTGGGTCTAGCAACAGCTTTCAGAAAGTATGTGTTACTTCACAAAACATACATGGTGGATGGACAGATATAAGTATTATATACATTCAGTTGTGAACTTGGCTGACGGTCAAATGGACTGGACAGGACAAAAACTAAATTTGAATTATTTTACTGTAAATGAAATTAAAAATTCAATTGTGTATTTGCATTCTGCCAGTCCTGAAGGCTCATCATAAGAGAAAAACATCCATAAGAAAACAAAAGAAAACAAAAACAATCCAAAAGACATAAAAAGACAAATCAAAATCAAATTAAAATTGAAAAGTATAAATATTGCACATTCATGAACCCCATTTCCCATCAAGAAGGCCCTTCGGACAGTCACTCACACCTTGTTCGCCTCACAATTGGGTTACTGTAATGTACTCTACATGGGGCTACCCTTGAATACCACCTGAAAGCTGACAAGACTTGCTGTTGAACTCTTCCAACACAGATTTTTAGGGAGCAGATCTGTGAGATCCCACTCAAATGGACTCTGTCCCAGCATTGACAGTGGCCTTAAAAGCATATGTCTTTTGACAACATTTCATACAAGAAAATGGTTTGTTTGTGAGAGAACACCTGAAAAATCCTATAAATTGTGCATAAAAGTTGCATTTAAAAAGAGATTATATTGGAAATATGTATATTAATATTTTAAATGTATATATAAAAACCGTACAGTGAGAAAATATGTTACAAAGGATGACATCAGGACATTTGAATTAATTGTTTTCTCAGAGAGTATAATTTAATGTTTAATGTTAAAGGAAGCTGTGTTCAAAAGCTTTATTTTGTGAACAAAAGTAAGTGTGGATTTTGTCAACTTAGCTTTTTTAAAAAAACATGAATATTCAACAGACATTAGAATTTCCTTGTAACCATTAATAATAAAATGGACTACATTTAAAGATCCTCACACAATTTTTTACTGTTAACAGATCTAGGGGGCAAAAAATGGGACAATCACTAGATGGCAGCAAATGGATATGAAAAATCCCCAGTTTTTGCTATTTACCTCTACAAATGTAGAATATTCCTAAGACTCAAAAAATTACTGACTTACATAAATACCTTAGATCCTATAGAAACTATATAAGATTTATTCCAGTTAATAAATAATCTGAAATCTTGCTAAAGTGGTGTACTCTATTGATAAGATTTGGTAGAGAGCTCTGATAATCATTGATGAAACATAAAATATCACCAGCATGAAACAACAGATTTTATTCAACCTCAACAACTTTAATACCCACAATACCTTTTTAATTGTTAAAGCAAACAGGTCAAAGCTTCCAATGTTCTTAGATGACTTCTGTAAGACATCTTGATGGGTAAAGAAATAAATCCATTTGCAATAACCCTGGGTAATGAATTCAAAATTTTAAAAAATCATTTATTTTTTTAATAAATAAAAAATAAATAAAATAATAAATAATAAATAAATAAATAAATAAATATTTATAGCAATTTTAAAATTGCAATTAAAAAGATGAAAACTGTTACAAACTAAAAAGAAAAGAATAAAAAGAAAAAATAGAAAGAAAAATAGAAAAGAAAGAAAAAATAAGAATATAATAAAGAAAAAGAAAAGAAATATATAAAGAAATTACTTCCCCCTTCTTCACAACAAGTATAAACAATTTTAGTAACTTATCACTTTCTCTTAAAATACAACAAATGATCTCTTCTTCCCATATCCCATCTCTTATCTATAAACAAATCCTTAAAGTCTCATCATTTCAGTCCTGATGTCAGCAAAAGTCCATTAAGGTGTGTGAGACTGGTGTGGGTACTAACCCAGGTGCCATGGACCCTTTTGAAAGTATGGTGAAAATATGTATTAGAAAGGAAAGCAGATATAAAGAGATAACAACATATCTATTTTAACCTTGATCAAATAACTTTATATTCCTTTTACTTTTAACAATTTTAATCTTTAGTCCCTTCAAATAATGTCCTAGAACTTGATTTCTTTTCATTTTTTCTTTCTCCTCACAAAATTCTTCAAAGCTTTAATAAGTCTCTTTTGTAAATCCAATATAGGAAAGTTATCCAGGTTACCCTTTTGGTTTATTATCTGTATATTCCTTTTAATTATTAAGACATCAGCTGGTTTCTTTTGTATGTCTAGCATAGCATCTTTTTCCATATCATTCTTGTAGCCTGTCATTTCTAAATCCACTTTCAGATCCATCTCAGTCTTGTCCAGTAAAACTTGTTCCTCTTCCATAACATCTTTTAAATAACTATTTATTTATTGATCACATTTATACCCCACTGCAATAGTACACAAACTCTCAGTGGTTTAGTATATAACTATGTTAATTAATTGCCATAATTAATATATCAATTAATAATCTAATAATATGACATTAGAGGGACTTTTATAGAACTGAATTGTGTGGGATGAATTACTGAGGGCCATAAATTTTGAAAGCTTCATGCCAAAATTGATGTCAACATTTTAGCATCTGTATTTAAGAATGAAATCAGATGATAACTTGCACACTTTGCATGATCTCTACCAGCCTTCAAAATCAAATTTATAAGCCATGATGAAATAAAGAAGGAAAATGTATATTCAAAAAGAACTTCATGATAAGTTTCCAGAAGCATAGGATCAAATAAATAGATAATCAGTAATTGTCTTCCACCAATCTTGTGGGGAAAATGGATGTCACTTCAAGACTAGGATACATTTTAAGAGGGATCCCTATGTTAATACAGGTTACGTTTTTAATAGGGATTGATAAGATATTGATTTTTTTTTTCTGAGATAGACTTCTCTCTCTCTCTCTCTCTCTCCCTCTCTCTGTCTCACACACACACACACACGCACATCAGTTTTCTTTATCTAGATTATGTCATTCTTATCAGGATTCAATTTTCCAGGTTTTCAGCTCTAGCACTGGGCTTATATCTTTACTTCCGTCTCTTTGCGGAATTTAAATGATACCTTTCAAATATCCTTATGGCACAACTAGAAAGTTATTATTTGTTTCTTTTAGTATCCTGGTAGGGGCTTGGGGTTGACTTTGTCCAAAAATCAGTTTTCTTTCTTGCATTATAGGCTGCAAAGCATATTTGAATATAGTTAAGGAATTGATTTTCTGGATAAACCCAGTTTGAGAATTACAGGTAAATGTTTTTTATGATTATTCATGGACAAAAAAGTGGAATCAATATCTTACATCAGCTTATTTTTAATTAACCTGTTTAAATAGTTGCACTGCTACAAGAAGATGGTCCGCTATAACTGCTGAATGGTAATATAGACAATTAAAATATCTTTTCACCATACCATTTGGACCAGATGCTTTAGCAGCTTCTCAAACTCTCAAGTAATAATTATAACTGAAAAAAGTTTTGGAAGATGCCAAACTAACGGTTGTTGTTGTTATTATTATGCAGTTGAAGACTACTATCAAGATATATACTGGAATTAGCAAGAAAATTGGAATGAGTAGTTGGAATATCCTGTTATAACAAACCAATATAGTTATATTTTAAAGAATGTTAAATATTTACTTTTATTTATTTATTTATTTATTTACTCTTATGCCATCTCAGTCATTTGACTCTAAGAAGTTTACAAGAAGAACATACAAATCCATTATATAATATAGTAATTTTTTAAAAATTAAAAAATTCCAGGAATCAGCAAACGTAATTTTATAATAATAAAATCATAGCCAAACATAATCAAAACACAACTGTTTCTGGAGCAAAAGTTATTTTACTTTTGGGTTACTATAAGCTGTTCTGAGCCTTTTGGGAACTGAGCAGGAAGAAATTGCAGTAATAAATAAATAAATAATATTGTACTCCTCAACCATCCCATAACCTCCCGCAGTGGCTTCATGTAGATGGATGAGGAAGTTTAACATGGGAGTTCCTGAAGGCTTGACCTCATCTTCACCATGTACACAAGCTGGAACTGCACACTCAGGAAGTGAACCACAGAAGAACAGTGCCCCCAATTCTTAATCCTCACAGGCAGTTCAGAAGGATATCATGATCACTGTATCAAAGGCTGCCAAATGTTCTGGCAGGACTAGTAAGGTCCTGCATTCCCTGCCTAAGCCCTGCCATAGGTCACCAACAAGAACAACCAATGCAGTTATCGTCCAGTGACCAAGCCTTCAACAGGATCATGCATGTGTGTCCTCTCTTGGCCCATCGCCCCTGGCACTCCCCATGGTTTATGGAGGAGTTCAGGGTGCTGAAAAGGGCCCAGAGACATCTAGAGTGCCTCTGGCAGAAAACTAGGGACGAGTCTGATCGAACATGGGTTAGAGCTGCTATTAAGGCCTACTTCATGGTGGTAAAGATGGCAAAACGTTATTATTTCTCCTCTTTTATTGCATCCACAGAGTGTTGCCTGGCGGCCCTGTTTAGGGTCACCCAGTCCCTCCTGGGTAGGGAGTGCTTGGAGGACCAACTACAGGCCATGCAGAGGAATTTGCTGAACATCTGACAGATAAAATTGCTCAGAACTGTTCCCAGTTGGAGGCCAAGTGTGATGCAGGCTGAGTGGAGATGCCCAGGGAATGGACTTACCCAGTTATCTGGGAACGGTTTGATCCTGTTGCCCCTAAGGAAGTGGACAGGGTCCTCTAGACTGTTAGTGCAGCTACTTGTATTTTAAATCCTTGTCCTTCCTGGTTGGTTAAAGCCACCAGGGAGGTGACATTGGGGTGGGTACTGACAGTGGTCAATTCATCCTTCCAGGAGGGGGTGTTCCTGAAGCCTTTTAAGGAGGCCCTGGCCCACCCCCTCCTCAAGAAACCATCACTAGATTTAGAAGGGTTTAGCCCTTCTGGCTAATTTTCATCCAGTTTTCCATCTTCCCTTTTTAGTGGTGGAAAAGGTGGTCACATGACAGCTTCAGAGGATCCTGGAGGAAACAGATTAACTGGACCCCTATCAGTCAGGTTTCAGGCCCAGTTATGTGATAGAAACAGCATTGGTTGCACTTTTAGATGATCTCTGGCGAGAGCGGGATGGGGTAGTACATCCATCCTTGCTCTTCTTGACCTTTCGATGACTTTCGATACCATTGACCAAGGTATCCTTTTGGGTCGGCTGTAGGAGTGGGGCTGGGTGGCACCGTGTTGTGCTGGTTCAGCTCCTTTCTCCAACCCCAATCAGTGTTGATAGAGAGCAAGAGGTCCAACTAGCAGCCCCTACTTTGTGGGGTGCCTCAGGGTTCGGTATTCTTGCTGCTCCTATTTAACATCTACATGAAACTGTTGGGTGAGATCATCCGGCACCATGGGATGAGGTATCATCAGTATGCTGATGATAGTCAACTATATATCTCCATCCCAGGTGACCTAAGTGATGCTGTGACTACCCTTTTGCGGTGCCTGGAGGCTGTAGGGGCCTGGATGGGGGACAACAGGCTTCAACTGAACCCTGGTAAGACAGAATGGCTGTGGGTACAGGGAGCCTCAAGATCTCGAAGTTTACCATCTTTGGTTCTTGACGGGTTGCATTACCCCAGACAGACCTGGTGTGTAATCTGGGGGTCCTCCTAGACTCACGACTCCTGTTTGAAGAGCAGGTAGCAGTCGTGGCTAGGAGGGCCTTTTGTGCAACTTCATGTTGTGTGTCAATTACGTCCCTTCCTGGATTGGGAGGCTCTCCACACAATCACTCATGCCCTGGTCACCTCCCATTTGGATTACTGCAATGCGCTCTACATGGGGCTACCCTTGAAGTGTACCTGGAAGCTACAGCTGGCGCAAACTGCAGTGACAGTTTTGAATGACTCCGGGGGCCTCATATAACACCTCTGTTACACAAGCTGCATTGGTTGCCAGTTTGCTTCTGGATCCAATTCAAGGTGTTGGTTATTACCTTCTTGCCCTTCATGGCATAAGATAAGGTTATCTGAGGAGCCATCTTGCCCCTGTAATATCAGCCTGCTCTACTCAGTCCAGAAGAAGGGGCATGTTGTGGACCCCACCAGTCAAGGAACTTTGACTGATGGGGTCTAGGAAGAAGGCCTTTTCTGCTGTGGCCCCTGCTCTGTGAAACAACTTACCACCTGAGGTGCAGTGTGCCCCCATACTCATGGCCTTCAGGAAGAGTGTGAAATCTTGGCTATGTCAGATGGCCTAGGAGCCTGATGGGGGCTCACACCATTAGAACTGGCTCATGGGGTAATTGATTCTACCCCCCCCCCGGTCATCTTGAATTTTATATTCGTTTTATGTATATAGTCTTTTAACTGTCTTTGATGTTTGATTTTAATTGTGAGCCACCCAGAGTCACCCTCTGAGGAAAATGAGCAGCTTATTAAATAAATAAATAAGTAAATAAGTAAATAAGTAAATAAGTAAGTAAGCCTGGCTAAAAATTGTTCAGATATCTGTTTGTTCTAGAGACCTTTATGGTTGACAATCCACCACTGTTTCAAAAACCCTCTCCAAAAAGAATACAATTGTCCAGTACAGATACAGCCAGTGTCTTATAACCTTATGATCTTATAGTGCTTTTCGTTCAATAAGATTCTTTTCAGAGTGTACTGGACCCCAGAGAATGTTTAATAAGGGCTGAAAGTCAGCTTCAATGTATTAGAAGAATGAACTGGTAAAGGAGACCTTGACACAAATCTTGTAATCCTGCTGCATGGCTTCCTGTTTTGGTTTAATATTCTTAAGTCAAGATGCTATTGGGAAGAGAGATAAGGTTCCAAATGTTACCTTAATGTTGAACTATATACCCAAAGTTTGGAATTTAACTGCCCGTGAAGAACTCTGGATTTATTGCACATGGTCCATGGCTTAAAAATGTTTTACTTACTCATGAACAGCCAATTTTAAATCTAGGATTGATCAAATGTTTTCATTCTCTACTTATGAGCGTGCATTGTACTGATGCAGAGGAAAATCAGATCAGTATGTTTCTGTGTGGTCATGGTTTAATATGTTGTTTAACAGCTGAGTTATTTCATTCTTGCATGTGTGGGTGGCGGGGGGGGTGAATATTCATTTTTTCCTTTTCCCTGATTTATCTAGTTTCTGGTTTTAGCCTGCCTGCCTGCCTTCTGTTGCAATCAGTACAATAATGCCTTTTATATTTGTTCTTCAGTTGAAAGTAATTGAAGGTATATACTGACAACCTGGGATATACTGTATGAGAAATCAGTACTGCTCTGTAAAACATCATCAGGATAATTAAAGGTAAGACTACAGTTAACTATGTTGCTCATAGTCATTTCTATTTACAAAAAAAAAAAAAAAAATCCTGTAATCTTGTAGAATCCTCTGTCTGCTTTCCTCAACCAGCCCTTTAGAGTAACCTCTCTTTAAACTGAGGTTTAAATATCCCTGGCATTTATACAATTCATCATAGCTGTAAAGCTGACCATATGGTAAATTTCACCTTAAAGAATGTAGATTTGAGCTATCACGTTCTTGGGCTTCTTATGTAACAGCATAACCTAATGTCTCCATCCAGTAATAAGCAAGGGATCAAGAAAAAGGATTTGATCTATGGCCTGATGAAAATCTATACCTTCAGACTTCTTGTGCTGGTCCACATATACAAATCTCTGAATGTCACTTTTTCCTTGACTCCAAATGATAAAAATAGTATGTATTAGAGATACTACCACCAGTTCTTCAATATGCAGCCAAAGGATTTGTGGAAACAAAAATCGTTGTTCAACCAATTGCATGTAATGTATCCATTAATAGATTAGCTACTTCAGAACTACTGAATGTGTGTACATTTTTACACATTTAAATTGACCATAGTTTGTTTTAGGGAGTAACTCAGAAGAGAGATTTGCTTATTTACAAAACACTGGGCATATACAAATAAAAAAAGCACACTAAAAGGTTTTTTTTCCCCTTTCATTGTTGCACCTTGTAAGGTAAAGCCATCCCAAGATGGCTTCAAAGCATTATCCCATAACAATTTTTAAACAAATATTTGGAAAGAAATGATACTACCTTTACTTGTTCAATCTTTTACCAGACAAGTCCTTTAATTCTGATTTATACAAAAGAAATACAGATAGTCTTCATTTAGCAATCACAATTGGGACTAACAACTGTGTCCTTAAGCAAAGCAGTTGTTAAGTGAAATCGCAACTGTGCTTATGATCTTACTTCTGCTTTCCTTTGCTTTACAAACCTGTGAAGGTTGTAAATGTGAGGATTGGTCATAAAGTTACTTTCTCATCACTAAACAGTCACTAAACGAGGACTACTTGTATAGAATGCCTTTTTCTTTCTTTCTTTCTTTCTTTCTTTCTTTCTTTCTTTCTTTCTTTCTTTCTTTCCTTCTTTCCTTCTTTCCTTCTTTCCTTCTTTCCTTCTTTCCTTCCTTTTGTTTATAAGAGTTATATAGCCACTCAGCTCACATAATCATGACTCCAGGTGGTATACATCAAATAATCCCTTCCCTAAATACTACTGCATGTAAAAACCATACAATGTCTACAAAAACAAGTCCAGCCACATACAGCAGGGTACACCAACTATAAATTCCATCTCCCAGAAGATGAGCTCATCTAGCAACCTGGGGAAAAAACAAGTTTTTAAACCTTTCCTGAAGTCTAGCAGAATCAGGCCCATCCAAATCTTGAGTAGACTGTTTCAAAAGGCAGGCACTGCAACAGAAAAGGCATGCCTTCTAGATCCCATTAGATGACATTACTTCATGGAGGGAACCTGGGGCATGTCCATCCTGTAAGACTGTGTGGTATAGGCAGAAATAACTTGAGACAGATGGTCTTGCAAATAAGCCAGTCCTCCAGCATCATTTTTTTTTTTTTGCTTCATTTCATGCATGTACACCTCAGCCCAATCCACATCAGAACCACCACAAAGGGGACAGAAAAAACCTAATCCTTCTCCCTATTCTTCCCATTTAGACCTTGGATTTCATGTAACCTCATGTTTAGCTTTTAATTTAAAATACAGGTGTATGTCAACTTTGATAAAGCAAAAGAAGTGGCCTAGCACACTGAGGCAAAGGCCAAGATCATGAGGTGCTACCTTCCCTTAAGACTACTAAGCCTCGCTCTGCTTTGCTTTTCTACATCCTGTGTAGGCATTTCTAAGTGAATCAGATCCAGGTATCACCACTGACTGTGTTACTTAGAATGCCCCTGGGCTCTAGCACAGTGGGATCAGAAAGATGGTACTTGACGCTGCTTGGCATGGAATATTTTTGCTGCACTTAGTGCTGCTGCTAATTCTACCGCTGATTGTGAAGATGCATTACAGCCATTTCATTTGGTAGCAGGGATCAAACAGATTTAGCCTTGTGTACAAAAGGGGAGGGGGTAAGCACCAAACAAAGTGGCTGTAATCACTGCTGCATCTTTTTATCAGAGGAGGACAAGGAGGAGGATCAGACACTCTGGTGCTAAACAGTCATGAAAAACAGCAGGCCGGAGTACCCATCAAACTGCATTCTATCTAAATACTACTTCAACCCAAAGAGCAACTAAAGACCTGTTTGACCAGTTCCAGCTGTTTTGACATTATTAACCTTGGTCAATTTCTACTGGAGTTCCATTGACAGCAGAAGAATTAGATACTGTGGGGCAGGTATGTTAGAACAGTAGAGCAGAGCTCAATTGCAAATATTTTTTTAAATGTGAGAGAAAGAGAAAGAATTATATGTATAATGCAAGAGTTGTTCCCTGTTCAATTAACTGGGAAAATACTATCTGTACATTAGTTCTCAGTTATTCCTTTGGTGCTCAGTGAGGTCACTTGTGGCTATATTGGATGGACTATATATCACAGTGACATCATTTTGTCTTTTGAAAGACTCCTAATTGGTTAGATCACTCAGATGATTAATTCAAGGAGCATTGCTCACACTTTCAGTTATCCTCAGTGAGATAACTGCATAGTCAAATCTGAGTGGCAAGTCTAACTAAGATATGAACAAGTAGGATTGTGATATCACATTCACTCTGAGCTTCAGGAAGATGAAAGAACATTACAGAAAATAAAGAAAGTGAACTGTACAGTAAACAGAAGTATTGTGGGCTGCCACAAGGCTCAGTCCTGAGTCTTCTGCTTTTCAATATTTTTACTAATGGCTTAGCTGATGAGATAGAGGAAATGCTCAGCAAATCTGCAGATAACACAGAACTGGTAAAACAGCTAACCTTTTCCTAGAAGTCCGAAATAAAATCCAAAATGATTTTGACATGTTAGAGAAATGGTACAGGATGGGTACAAGTACTTGTGAAAAAGACCTTGGAATGGTAGTTCACTGAACATTGAAAGTGAAAGTGTGATGTGGCGGGAAGGGAAGGGAAGGGAAGGGAAGGGAAGGGAAGGGAAGGGAAGGGAAGGGAAGGGAAGGGAAGGGAAGGGAAGGGAAATTTTAGGTTGCATCAGTAGAAGTATATTTTCTAAATAAAAAAAACAATAATTCCACTTTGCTGTGGTCAGACCCTTTGTCAAGTACTGGACTTGAATATGCCAGTTCCTGGCCCCACATTTAAAAAAAAGATTCAGAGAAACTGAAGCAGGTTTCAACAGGAGCAAGTAGAGGAATCAGGTGACTAGAAATTAAGTCCTATGGAAAGAGAACAAAGGCATGGGCTACCTTTGGTCCTTAGGAGAAAAGACTACAGAGGTATATACCCCAGTAAGACGG
Organism: Python bivittatus; assembly: GCF_059951505.1. NCBI lineage: Eukaryota > Metazoa > Chordata > Lepidosauria > Squamata > Pythonidae > Python > Python bivittatus. The sequence goes on along the minus strand of NW_028277075.1, from coordinate 16,912,778 downwards.
AGTGGCTGTGGGTATGGAGAGCCTCAAGATCTAGGAGTTTATCATCTTTGGTTCTTGATGGGGTCGGACTACCCCAGGCAGACCTGGTGCATAATCTGGGGGTCCTCCTGGACTCACGACTCCTGTTTGAAGAGCAAGTGGCAGTAATGGCTAGGAGGGCCTTTGCGCAACTTCATGTTGTGTGTCGATTACTCCCCTTCCTTGATCAGGAGGCCCTCCACATGGTCACTCATGCCCTGGTCACCTCCCAGTTGAATTACTGTAACACGCTCTACATGGGGCTACCCTTGAAAAGTATCCGGAAGCTACAGCTGATGCAGAATGTGGTGACGCAGACAGTTCTGAATGGCCCTAAGAGGGCATATTTAACACCACTGTTACACGAGCTGCATTGGTTGCCAGTTTGCTTCTGGGTCCAATTCAAGGTGTTGGTCATCACCTTTAAAGCCCTTCATGGCACAGGACCAGGTTATCTGAGGAGCCGTCTCGCTCTGGTTATTTCTGCCCACCCCACTCAGTCCAGCAGAAGGGGCATGTTGCAGACTCCACCAGTCAAGGAATTTTGACTGGTGGGGTCTAGGCAGAGGGCCTTTTCTGCTGTGGCCCCACCCTATGGAACAATCTGCCTCCTGAGGTCCAGTGTGCCCCCGCTCTCATGGTCTTCAGGAAAGGGGTGAAATCCTGCTTGTGCCAGAAGGCCTGGGAGCTGGATGGGGGCTCGCAAGTAGAGATGGCTTGTGGGATAATTGACCTTGCCCCCGCCCCATCATCTTGAATGTTCTTAGTATTTATGTACAGGGTTTGTTTTTTATACTTGATTTTTAATGTATTAATTTATTTTAATTATTTATGGGGTATTTTTAATTGTTGCTGGGGTTTTTGATTTTAACTGTGAGCCGCCCAGAGTCACTTGTTGGGGGGAGATGGGCGGCATACAAATTTAATAATAAATAAATAAATAAATAAATAAATAAATAAATAAATAAAAAATATGATCGTAGTATGCAAATATCTGAAACAATGACATACAAGCCATCAAGAGCTGTTCTTGATTGTTACAGAGGACAAGTTATGAAATCTCTGGACTCCGCCAAAAGTCATATATAAATGGTAGCTATATAAATTGGGATAAATAAATAAATAAAATATTTATAAACAATATATCCATATTATTAGTATTTATAAATAATACATTTATGTTACAGAAAGGCAAATTCCAACTGAATGTTCGGGGGAAAAGCTTCTTCTTCTTCTTCTTCTTCTTTTTTTGTAATCCTATAGAATGCAGTAATTTTTCCATGAAAATTTTAGAAATGAATAAATATGGATTATACTGATTGAATGCTTTATTCTTCACCTGGAATGTTTTTTTGGTATTGTGATTCTTTTAACTTTTAGAACAGTTAATTTACATGTAATTTGAACAACTTTTGTTTCACTTATTAATTTAAAATATTTCCCATGCTAAGATTATTCGAAGTAATTTTCTCATTCAAAGAATTTTTAAAAGTATGCATGTTCTTTTGCTGTTATTTACAACTGTGGCTTTTAAAACAGTATTCCTAAGCCAGAAGATCCTGATAACACCCTGAGATAGATTTATGAATTAATTAATTAGCTTTTTAAAACACTGTTCCTACCTCCTGCTATAAAGGTAATTCCATGTTACAAAACTTTATAAAGTAATTTACTAAATACTTTCCTTTCCATTGACCAAATGACTTCAGAGTCAGTATATTCTTTTGTAATCCAAACATGTCAACCATTTTTCATTGCTGGGACATACGTGAAACTTGGATGTGGGTCTTCTCCCACCCCTCTGTCCATCTCTCTTCTGTGTATACAGTATGTCTCCAGTAAGTAGTTAGAGTAGGTTAATTCATTTATTCATAATGAATGTTCAATATCATCATATTCTTGTATCATATTCTCCTGCAAAATAATCGTTTCCAGTGGGACCATATGAACTCTGACAGTGCTTGTGTCATCTGCTGGAGAAGTGCGGGGAGAATTACCTGCGGCCAGGTTTTGCCCTTTAGCCTTTCAAGCAAGTTCTGGTTTGGTTAGAATTGCAACTATAGTTTAGTAGTAGAGAAAGCAAATAACCCAATTTTGATTACAAAGTCAAAGGTTCCTTCCTCCATCATGCAGCATTCAGTTGCATCTACATCTGGAAGGCAATAGACAATAGACAACTCATAGACAACTGCAACAGTTTGCTACTGAGAAGCAGAATATAACCTGAGATTGGATAGGGCTATTTCTCTCTTTAATTTAACAGCATCTTGCCTTTTCTAGCATCTACCATCATTGTTTTTTTTTTTTAATTTATCGTGCTAGTGATTTGTTTCATTTGACTTAAAATGTCAGTAAGACACAAAGTTTATTAAAGTTTCTTATTTATTTAGATATACTGACAAATATTCACTGTTTGGTGAATAGATTAAAGAATATGCTCAAGTGAGGAACAATATATATATTTTTACATGAAATATTTTCAGAGTGTTAAAATAGTCAGAAATATCTGGGAAACAAGAGATAAGGCTAGATAATTGTTTAGCCTTGTGAATAACACAGTAGCATACGATTACATTTATAATGCTTGCAATTTAAGAAAACTGTTGTATGAAATATTTTGTTTAGCATTCATTAAGACTGTTAATACACTTTTTATGGGCTAGATTTTTAATGCATTTCACTGGTATAATTCAGTTATGTGACAAAAAGGAAAGAGTTTGGTGTTAAAATGTGATAGGAGATTTTACATCAATGTGACTTTTAATTTGTACTGGAGTTGTTGTTTTCTTAATCCTACAACCCATCTTTTAATGATTGTTATCCCAACTCTATTTTTTAAGCTCATTTTGTCACTGTTTTGTAACAGAAACACTGTAAATATTATAGATGTGGTAAACTATTATACTTGTTTTCTTATAAATGAAATGATCTGTGCCAACACTGACAAAATGAATTAATGTGTTACTAAGGCAACAGTCACATTATATGTTTTCTCTTTCACAGTATGCAGTACAGCATATGGTTTACTCTTAATGGAACACTAGCTTCTCGTTAACATACCAGTAGCAATGTCAGAATGTTCAAACCATTCTAACAAGGACGGGGAAAACTTTACCTTAGATTCTTTCAGTAGTATTGAGAAGAAAGTGATTGGTTTTCAAAGCCACGACGTTCAGTTAAGATAGACCCTGTTTTCTTTACTTTCCATTTTCCTCTCCCCCCAAAAACTTGTTACTTGTTAGAAACTTGAACATAAATATTTATTTATTGCAAAGAATGTATTACTGCACTTAAAATAATGCATGACATGGATGCTTAGAAAAAGTTCCTGAACAACGGTAAACTGAGTGATTTTTTTTCTTAACCAGGAATAATTTTCCCCCAACTTTTCAACATTTACAATATAATGAAGCTTATATTAATTAAGGCAAATGCACTAATGATAAGAATGAGCCCCAGTACTTGGTTATTTTTATTTTCTTTTATTGGCAAGTAATGAGGCTGTAAATAATGCACAATGAAACAATGAACTGAAGTTTTCCAACTGTTTGAATTATCTCATATTGTTTATCATATATTGTCCAGTATTATTTATTTGAGTGAAGACACACAAACAGATCACAGCAGTATGTGTTGGGGGCAATTCATTTCAATGAAGGAGCCATTATGAACACACAAAGGGGGTGTGGGTTCAGTTTGGATCCCTCCATTGAAATTAAGGAAAGCTATTCTTTTGGGAGTTGCATGTATGTGTCCAGAACAAATTCAGATTACACTGATTACAATGAACTTAAAACTCCCTTCACACATTATTCATACTGTATAAAGAGAGAACTCCACATGTACTATAGAGCCTCCATGTCATCTTGTATGAGACAGGCGGCTACATAAATATGATAAATAAATAAATCTCCCCAGCATCACTCATGCTGTTTGGATCAGCTTTCAGAGGTCTGCTTATAAATGTGGCCTTGTTAAGGGGAAAAGGTTACAGGTAAACACCTGCTCCCATAATTGGGATAATAATGCAAGAGGGCCTTCTAGTCCCATGGATACCTATAGGTAAGGGTAATTTCTCCCTATGTGGGTTCTTTGGGCTTTAAAATAAATAAAGTATCTTTGTTTAGAATCATCAGTCTGTTGAGAAAGAGAGGGAGGGAGGGAGGGAGGAAAGGCTCAGATCAATAATTCCTTTTAATACAAAGAGAAATATTACATGGTTGGTTGCTTGCAAATATTGTAGTCAGACAATATAAACAGTACATCTTCAGATGCATCAAAGCTGAACACTTACATTATTCTTTAGTCAAATCTGGCTCTAAGGAATGGGATCAAAGCATCAGTTGCCTACTTATAAAGGACAATAATAATGTAAAACTAAAAATACTAGGGCTACAAACATTAACTTCCATTACCCTTGTGATTCTACCAGGTGCATATGCTAATTTGATTTACTTTCTACAGGTGATAAGAGAACATACTTATTAACCACCTCTGTAGTAATTCCTTTCAAGCTTCCCCTCCAGTGATGTCATTCCTATTTCAGGGCTGAACCAAGTCATTCATGGAGGATACCCAAGCAACTGCCCTCAGCCCCTGCACACCTCTACATTAACTTGGTAGAGGCATTCCAAGTGCCAAGGGATGAAGAGAAAGCTATGACATTGCTCCAGAGTATGCATGTGGTTTGGTAGTTGTTTTCACCTATTAGGATCAAAAATACATACACGCACATCTACCTTTGTATTTGCTTTTAGAGTAAGCAATGTTATGCACACAACCAAAAAAGAATGGCATGTGTTGAAAAGGGTAGGGCGCCATGCATACAGTTACAACTATCTTGAATTTTCTGCTCCACCCCCTGCAGATACCCCTGTTGTTTACTAGCATCAAGTTTTTACTGATCTCCATTTTATTTCTTCTGTAAAGTAATATGCTTAACCAGTTATCTCAAAAGGTAGCAAAACATTTTTGTAAGATAATTCCACTTATTTTTTATATCACAGACTGGTTTAACAGAAATGTCCTCTTCTTAGGAAATATTAGAAACTCCAGAGCTTTAAGAAAGATTAATAAATAAATTTCCTGCATTCATCAAATTTTAGGAACATTCAATATTCTACATGTCTGCTCATGTGCCAAATATTCCCATCCCCTCCCCTCCTCTATAAATTTTATGCCCTCCATAAAATTGCTCAGAAATAATCACAACCTTCTGAAGCTTATGCCAAGGGGTACTACAGGGAAAAGGGTATCCATTTCACCAGTAGATGTCATTCTATTAACAGGCTGGCACAACTGAATAAAACCCTAAAATTTCCAAGAATTATTGTTTGCCAGGAAATCATGACAGTTAAGCAACTCACATCCTTAATGAGTATAAATGATTTCATGAAATATCATTCCATAAATAGTAAGCCCAAGTGCACTTCTTTTGATATATTCCCCCAGTTAACATTTTATTAGTTCAATAATAGTGCTTCATAACAATCTTCAGTAGGACTCAAGATGTATAAATTCTGATTCTAACTTCACAAAAGGAAATCAAATATATTCATCCCCTGTTTTCCAATCAGGAGTGTGAGAGGATAATCTAGTGATCTGAAAGTTCCAAACCATCTCAGCTTCCTGCCTATGAGACATAAGCCAAAAGTCACTGGTTCTCAGGCCAGAGATGTCTGTTATGTCAACAACCAAAAACTGCTTGGCTTCATGAAGTGCAGGGCAATCACTGAAACACGTGAATGTCAGGGAAAAAAAGGAAAGGGCTTTAAATTGCCATTGGTGTAAGAGGGAACTGCACCTCCAAGCTCTCAGAGGGATATGATTCTTTAATGTGCCTTCAGTCTAGAGTGCAATATATAATCTTTTGTAGCCATTGTTGTGTTGAGTGCCTGAAAGACTTCTGTCAAGTTTGAGATAACCAGCCTAGTTAAACCATTGGAGGTTGAACTCCAATCTCAAGATTGGAGATTTACAGAAAAGTCCTAATGTGAGGTGCTAGACTGCTTCATTGTCCTCTCATTACTTCTCCCACTATGGGAGGAGAGCCATCACATGCAGTGTAAAGATTAGCATATTGGCTAATGACCCTCTTTAACTCCGTTAACTATACAGCAAGTAGTCAACTGAATCAAGTGGCTTCTCAAACAGTTTACCTTATCCAGACCATGGAACAGCCCGGCAAGCAACAGAAACACTAGTCATCACAGCTGGGTTTGCTGTGCCACCACAGCCACCTCTAATGCCTGCTTCCCTGCCAATACAAATATGATGGAAATCCAAGCAAATGTACTTCCTTATTTCTCGGTGTGAATTGTACATCTAGTGAGACTGGAGGACTTCCCCAGCAACAGAGCCCATGTAGAGCCCATCAGAAGTCTATTGACTGAGAGAGCTGCAAAATGTGTAATTCATCTTCTGATTCAAGCCAGCTCTGAACATGCTTGAAGGCTAATTTCAAAGTTTCTATCAAGCAAATGACAGCCAACTGTGAGATCCACTAACTATGACAGGCTGAGCATTCAGTGCAGGAATGTGCTACAGAGATTCAACTGCTGGTTCAAGATGTACACTGGAATGAGATAGAATTAATTGATTGGTTCACTGTCAGATGAAATACAAGATGAGCTAATTTGTCAAGACACCTTAGATATAATGACTACTTTAATCCAGGTGTGCTTGGGCACTGATAGAAATCTCTAATAATTATAGGAGGACATGGGTGGAAAGAGAAAGCACCATTATTAATTTTCATTCTCTCCTCCCTCCACTTCTCCCTGAACATCAGAGACTTTGGAAGTTGAAAGCTGAAGCTAGGAAGTAGTAGTTTTACTAATTCCCAAGAGATGTTATGCCTTTGCATCCATAACTACATTATGGAGAATCTGGATATGCAACACCCTTTCCAAAGCCTCACTTAAGCATATAACTTTGGAGAAACATGGAACTTTTCCAGCAGATGTCCTACATGATCCAAATCTGGTTTATCAGGAAACAAGGTAATGCCATCCCCCAGAAGTAAATGGAGTCCAGTTCTGCAAAACTAAATATAAATATCTAGAAATTCTAGTTATCTTGCAAGCTCAAATAGGCATCAGAATGAATCTATAGGCCAGGGTTTCCCAAACTGTGAGGTGCACCTCCCTTGGGGAGGTACAGACAAAATCCAGGGGAGGTGTGAAGAACCTTTTAGTTACATTGTTACAATAAACCCACCTTTCCCAATGTTTCATTATATTGTTTTCATCATTCATTTGTGCTCATTCGGGTGTTTGGATTTTTAGGGGCAGTGTGCACATTAAGATTACACTAAAGGCCCATAGTGGAGGAATAGATTGTGAAAATGTCAGAATTCACAGAAAAAGAATTTGCACAACTGACCTGTTGGGTCAGAGAAAAAAACAACAATTTTTTTTCTGAAAGACTGGAAACTTTATATGGACTTTTTGCTGAAAGAAGAAAGAAATGAAATGATGATTTGTGGATTTCAGGATTAAGAAAGATGTGGATTAAATGGGAGCTGAAGGGACTTATATAATATCTAAGAGGGAGGATGGACAATAAGATTGTAATTATCTGTTGAAAAGAAGGTTGGAAGTCATTCATATGTTTCTTAACTTTAGTTTTTTTCTTACTTTTTTGTTTCTTACACTTTCTTCTTTCCTTCCTTCCTTCCTTCCTTCCTTCCTTCCTTCCTTCCTTCCTTCCTTCCAACCATCCATCCTTTATCTTTTGATTTGTCTTTTATTCTAAAAAAATGCTTAATATATATAAATTTAAAAAATACACTAAAGGGAAGTGTGATGGCAAAAAGTTTAGGAGCTCCTGTGATAGGCTTTCATAGAATCTATTTGTTTCTTTGTTGTGTTTCTTTATATGATTTCAGTGGCCACCCATCTCACAGCCGTGACTCTGGGTGGGGTTCAGAGTTAAATCCAACAATTAGTATAATCCAAATAATAAATGCCAGATGTCACAAACTACAAATTCCAAACTTACAATAAAAAACAACAGCAGCAGCCGAGAACATAAGTATATAAGGCAAGAGGTCTGTTCAACCTTGGGAGGGGGAGAAATGGGAAAAGGTAGCACTAGTGCATGGGTAATACATTTAGCAGTGTATTACATTGTTAAATCATATCAAACATGAGCTTTTAAACTAAATAGAATTTTAAATCATTATTTAATTTTTAATATAGAAAAGAAAATGCACCAAGAGGAAAATCCTTATGGGAGCCCAGAACTCCTCTCCCTAAAACTAATGGTTTTGATCAAAATTGATATCTCATGATATTGTTCTTATAAGTTTGTTGTTTGTTTGTTTTTGCTTTATTTCTGTTTCTCCTTGACCCCCCCCCCATCATCCTCCACATGTTATCGTAAAGATAAAAGTGCAAAAAGCTAAGTAGTACAAAAATAAATTGTACTGAGAAAATACAATAAACTTTTCAAATTGCATCTTCTTTAATACAAGGTGTACTATAAGCTAGTATAGCTAAAAAAAGGAGAACCCAGTGAAAAAAACAGGGTTTTAATACTAAAGTGTGGTAACTTCATTGAATCACCCATTGTATGCAAATATATGCTCTCCCTACTCATTCTGCGCATCCTCTTGTTATGATTGAGATTATCAGCAACCAGATGGTTTAATCTACAGTTCACCATCAGGAACTTCCACAACTTTACTTAGCATCCCTCTTACTTTTTGCAGTAATTCTGGGAACAGACTCACATATCAACATACTCAATAACACCATGATTAAATCATCTTGGACTTCCAGTAGGTAACACAGCCTGGAAGGACTCAGGCCCACATTAGCCACATTTTCAAAAGAAGTAAACTCTCCAATGTTGCCTTCCAAATATTTAGGAAAAGGCAGTTCTGTTTGGAAAGAGACTTTGATCCCAGTTGATCCATTAACAACCTTATTGCTGGAGCCCAAATCCCAAATGCCAATGAAGCATCTTTATCTAATATCAAATATAGAGTTGACCTCCTTAAAGAAATTTATTGACTAGAATTTAAAGATTGGACTTATCAGCCCTACCTTGTCCCTCACCATTACACCATTTTTTTTTTCATTAAAACAAAACAATGGCTCTGTATGGTTCTCTATGGTTACAAGCTTCTGAACTCCCTAACCATTAGGGAATAGTACCCTCCACTCCTAATTCTCATCTCTTATAATAGTTGCAGTTGGCATGAGTCTCTACCAAACTGGATCTCGGGGGAATTTACAATCTGTTTTGTATGAAAGAAGGACATGAATATTTCATAAGACTGGATAATTGCTATGAAAAATTTGAATATACAGTAATGCCTTTTGACCTCTGGAAATCTTCCAAAGATTCATGAACCAAATTTTCCATGATTTTATGAACAAGTTCTTGAAAGTATATTAGATGATTTGCTGATTTACCCTGAGGATTCTGATCTTCATTATGTTCAGTTGTGTGCCTCCAGATTAAGCTGGAAAAAATGTGTTTTGATATGCCTACATTAGACTATTGGGGCCACTGTATTTCTTGAAGGAATCCAGATGGCTCCAACTAAGACACAGTTGGCTTGGTCTTCGGAGCCCTCCCCTTGCATCTCTCTCCCAGTACAGAGATATACAGTGTTTCTTGGGCTTTGCCAGTTTTTACTGTAAATTTATTCATAACTTTTCTATACAGACCATACCATTGACTTGTCTTAACAAGAAAAAGGTTTGCAAAGCCCAACAACACTTTTTTCACCTTAAGCAAGGATTCATTTCTCAACTCATCTTCTGCCATCCAATTCCTGCCTGCTTAACCTTTGGTTATACAGACTGGTGCTTCTAAACATCTTCTACAATCTGCCCCAGAATTTTCCAGCAGCCACCTTCCTTTTCTTTTCTTTTTTGCCAAATGAAACTATATTATTTTAAGAAGGAAGTTTTGGCCATCAAAGAAACCTTTTAAAATTGGTGCCACCTCCTGGAGGATACACACTACCCACAAAAGTTCAAACAGACCACAAGAATCTAAAACATTTACAGACTTCTTACAAGTTTACCCAGCACAGGGTCAGGTGAGTACAACCTTTTTTTCTCATTTTTACTTTCAAACATTTACATTCCAAGCATGCAGAGTAAGCAGACTGACACTTTATCATGTAAGCCAGGATATGTTTTACTTTAACCCTTTTCCAGTTCTCCATTCTGTGCCCAGAATATTTTGGAGCCTCTCCTCTGATAATGAGCCTTCCCCATGAGACTCTTGGAACTGAAGGAAAAAATTCCTGCTTAATGGATTGAATCCGTGCTCAGCAACAGCAGGACCATAATATATGGGTTAAGGTACATTGCGCTCAGAGGACCCCTTTGCCTCCTTCCTTCCCCTTTCCCTGGGAGAAAGAAGAGCTGTGTAAAATCAGGGTTTGAAAATTTACAGCTTATTCCTGGTCTGGAGAGCCTAGCACTCCCATACTCCTGATTTAAACTACCCCATTCAAAAGTTGTTTTTTTTTTTTTTACTGCTCACATTTCCACATTACTACAGGTAGTCCTTGTCTTATGACCATTCATTTAATGACCATTAGGAGTTATGATAGCACTGAAAAAAAGTGACTTACAACCAGTCCTCACAACCGTCGCAGTGTCCCCGTGGTCACGTGATCGAAATTCAGGCACTTGGCAGCCAGCATGTATTTACAATGATCGCAGTGTTCTGGGGTCATGTGATTGCCATTTGTGGCCTTCCCAGAGACTTCCATCAAGCAAAGTCAATGTGTATGATTCACTTAACAACTTAACCATGGTGATTTGCTTAAGAACTGCAGCAAAAAGGTTGTAAAATCGGGCATGACTCACTTAATGACTGCATCACTTAGCAATGCAAGTTCCAGTCCCAATTGTGGTCATAAGTCAAGAACTACCTGTAGTTCTGTTACTATTCCACAAACTACTTCCCAGAAGATAAGGTGGTACTAGAGATCATTACTATATTCTATTATATAATTATATTTTATATAGTTCCCTTATATTATAGAGCCAGTTTGGTCTAGTGGTTAAGGCTCCAGGCTATAAACCAGGAGATTGTGAGTTCTAGTCCTGCCTTAGGCATGAAAGTCAGCTAGGTGGTTTTGGGCCAGTCACTCTCTCTCAGCCAAACTCACTTTACAGGTTTGTTGTTGTGGAGAAAATAGGAGGAGGAAGGAGTATTAAGGCATGTTTTCAGTCTTGAGTTGTTTATAAAAATAGTAAAGGTGGGATAACTTTTTTTTTTAAAAAAAGATAAGATGCTATTAGAGTTCATTAATTTTTTATTCCGTTGGACTTCAAAATCACTTTTTAATTTTTTATTAAAGATTTTAAATAAAAGAGTAAAAGCAAATACAAATTAAATTCAGAAAAATAAAAAGAAATACAGAGAAAGAATAAAAAGTGCAAAAGAAAAAAGGAAAAAAAGAAAGAAGTAGAAAAAGATAAAGAAAATAAATAAGTGACTTTTAATCTTCATCACAAGAAGTAAAAACAAATTTGATAACTCATCACTCCCTATAAAGTTACAAACAAATATTTCTTCTTCCTATAACCCATCCCTTCCATTGCAAAACCATAAATTGCCAACTGTTCGGTTCTGGTGTCAGCAAAAAGTCCATAAAAGGTTACCAGAGCTTCATAAAAACATGCCTCATTTTAACCTTGTTCAAACAAACCAACTTTCTATTCCTTTCTTTTACTTCTAACAAACTCAATCTTTAATTCCTCGAACATCTCCTTTAATATTCCAAATGTTATAGTATTTTGTGTTATTTTATAAATCCCAATCCTAAATGCAAGTTGTGGTTTTTTTTCTTTTTTGCCTAGACTTTAGTCCCCTCTAGTATCCAATTTAAATCATAAGGTCTCTTATCTCTATATCACTTGTGGTAGTTTTCCCCGCCACACAAATTTACATATATCCTTCTGCCACTGTTTAAATGGTGCATCAGTTGTCAAAACAGGTATTGTCTGAAACAAAAACATCATTCTAGGCAAAACATTCATTTTTATCACAGAAATTCTTCCCAGCAATGACAGTTGTAGTTTCTCCCATCTTAACATGTCTTTTTTGACTTCATTCCATGTCTTAACATAGTTATTTTGAAATGATGTACAGTTCATATTTGTCATAGTGATACCCAGATATTTTACCTTCCTCTCAATCTTAAAACCCATTTTATCCATCAATTCTATTTGATCTTCTATTTTCATATTTTTGTTAACAACTTTGTCTTCTGTTTATTAATCTTGAAACCTGCTAATGCACCAAATTCTTTTAATTTGCCCATTAATGTTTCAATTCCTTTAAAGGATCTTCCAAAACCAACTTTTGGAAGCTCTTAACTTATAAGCTTCTTTTTTATCTTACTCTCACAATCCTCTCATCTTGTCTTATACCTCTATTCAGTATTTCAAGAACCAAAATAAACAAGAGAGGAGACAGTGGGCAAACCATGAGTTAAATATAAGGTGTTAGAAGATGCAAAGGGAAGAGGAGGATTGGGTTTACCTGATTTGAAATTGTATTTTGAAGCTTGCTGTTTGGTTTGGATGAAAGAGTGTGTGCTGCTGAGAAATAGAAGGCTTTTGGAGTTAGAAGGATACAGCCTGAGATTTGGGTGGCATGGATATTTGTGGTATGATAAAGTTAAGGTTAATGTGGGTTTTAAAACTCATTACGTTAGATGTGCCATATTGAGAATATGGAATAGATACAAATCCAGGTTGTGCCTGAAAACACTTTTGTGACCTTCAGTACAAGAAGCATTTTATAGACAAGAAATAATATGCAAACACAAATGGCTAACTTATTGTGAGATACTAGAATTTTGTCAAGGGGAATGTAAAATAAAATCAAGAGAAAAACTGGTGGCAGAGGGTTATAGTTGTCGATGGTTTTCTTATTTACAGTTATTAGAAAGATTTAAAGTAGACAAAAGCACTAATGGTTTTGAATATTGTAAGACTGAGTTTGAAATAGAATTGTGTACAAATGATGAACATGTAATTGCTAAAATGTGTAAACTTTTATTGAAATTTTAAACAGAAGAAGAAGAAGTGAAAGAATATATGATAAAGTGAGCTAAAATTTGTGGTTATAATATACAGATGGAACAATGGGAAAATATGTATTTTAAAGGATTTATACTACGTTATAATCTTAAAGAAAAAATTTATAAAATGATGTACCGTTGGTATATGCTACCAGATAAATTGTCTAGAATGTATAAAGGCACTTCAAATTTATCTTGGAAATGTGAACAGAAGGACTTTTTTAGTCTTTCTGTTCACAAAAGCTAGAACATTTTAGATTCAAATACACACCACTGTATCAGAGGATTTTCAAGACTAATATACAATTGAGAGACTAGAGGTTTTTCTTTTGGGATTGATGGACAAATAGTTGGAAAAAAGTCATGAAACTTTGTTTTTGTGTGTGATAACTGCAGTGAGATTATTGTATGCACAAAGATGGAAAGATTCAGCACTACCCACAATCAAGGAATGGTTGGTGCCCACAATTGAGGAATGGATGGTGAAGATGATAGAACTTGCTGAGATGGCTAAATTGTTTTCTTTGATCAGAGAAAAGACAATATCTACATTTATTGCTGACTGGAATTCTCTTATGGACTTTTTGCATAAAAACATGAAAAAATGAACTTACAATTTACGGTTTTGATGATTAGACAGGATAGATTATAGAAAGAAGAGAGTTATGTTGTAACCATAGACTAAGAGATAAATTTATGATTGTACTCTGTATGACTTGCAATAGTCAAAATAATTCAGGTTCTCACAAAAAGCTGTTTATTTTATATGGTTAATTTCAAAATCTTGCAGTAAAAGTTTCAATATTCCAAATTTGTCTGTACCTTTAATTCACTATAACTTTCTTAGTTCAAAATCTTGTTTAGCTTTTTGCCGTTTATTTCAAGTTCTTTAAGTTCTTAAACGAATAGTTAATTTTTCTTTTGATCAGAAATAAAGATAGGTGACTTTTCATACTTGTCATTCTGAAGACTACTAATTGCCTTAAGATATTTAAATAAGTGATTTCCAAAAGTGATTAGAAGTGAGATTAGTGAACTTAATGTACTTTAAAAGGTTCTGATGTGGTTGAGCTTGATTATTAATCCCTTCATTTCCTGGCACTCAGACCCACTGGAGACCGCTGTCCTGTGGTCTCCTTGTAAGGAGCAGCTATCTGGAGCACATGTGGGTGATCTCCCACCCTCTTCTATCTGGAGAGGTTCCAAAGAATCAGTAAGTAGCTTTGGCAAAGCTACTTTGGCAAAGTACTTACTGGTTCTTTGGTCTTTGTCATCTATGATCTTCATGGGATGTGTTTAGCTCACCATGTCTCCACTGGAACTCAAAATCACTCATTTTTTAAGTTTGAAATCACATATTTTTCTCACAGTCAGAATCTGTGTGTAAAACAATAACACATGTATGGCATGCAGATCTCATTCAGAACTACGTATTTTAGAATGCATTTTACAGGGCAGCCTAAGGAATTACACTGCCAGGGGAAAATACAAGATGCTGCTGCCCCCATTCTATGTGTAGAAATTGATTTGGATTTATTACTAAATCTTATTTCAACAAGAGCAGAGTATACATCTGAGGGTAATGTGTTAGCATAGTAAGAAGGTAAAGGCAGGCCCTGTGGCACACACATCTTCCCACCTCCAAGAAAGGCCCTCAGCTTGGACTATACACACATATTGTCTCATTCTTTCTAATGGTATGACTACACGGCCTTGCTGGCTGACTACATTGAGTCCATAGCTGGTAAGATCCAAACCTATTTTCATACACTATTTGCAGGTTGAAAAATTCAGAAGTACAAGTAAATCCTTTGTCTTTAAACTGCAGAGCAATAGTGTGTAGTCACACAACAATCAGTAAATCTTTATACACAAGTATTGCATGGTTGCAACACACACACACTTGCAGAGTTTATTTCCAGTATATCCATACAAACTGGGTGGCCTTTACCTCAGACTGAATTCTTAACATATTTGAAGACTATCCATGAGGCAAGTGGTTCAATTGTGTTAGCCCCACTAGGTAGATCAGACCAGGAAATCAACTCTACAGATAGAACTACTTTTATTGAGATTTACTATAATAAGAGAATCTTCTCCTTCTTCAGTGATTCAGGGTGGTGTCTGCCTGAGCTACTGTACTTCCAAATGTTATCTTGTAGTTCTGGACTTAAAAAATGCTTCAGCCCTTTTCGCTTAGTTAACGGTTCCTGTATATCTCCATCAAGGTCATCTTCCTTTCTCTTTACAAATTGTGTGAAGCAACTGAAAGGCTTCTAAATTTGTAGGCCACCTTTCAGCAGCATCCACAGGGTAGGGGTCACAATAGACAATATGGTGTTGATGGCAACACAATCCAAGCCCCATTCCTTTTGTAGGTGTGTCATGTCACATGCATTCATAAAGGGGCAGGACTTTGATGACACTGTTACAAACACCATCTTGCCTGTTTTGACTCCCCTGTGGATGCAGATGATACATTTCATTTCCTGTTGAATTAATATCAAATGGAATCAATTTAACTCATTAAAAATGAATGCACACCCAATATGTTTTAGGGCATCTTATTTTTCCTACACCAGCTACTGCAACTTAATTGTGGAAAGCAGGAAAAGGTAATGTTCCATATTGACCAAGAGTATGAACAAAAATAAATATACACATTATGAAACTATCAAGAACAGTTAACATAATATATTATGTAAATGTAGAATAGGATAACAGCTATGTTTAACATTGCTGGGATGAAAACTGAATCACCATCTTAAGGGAAAGATTCTCCATTCACACATAGTGCTAAATCAGGATTTTTAATCACGTTTTGTTGTCCTGGTTCAAATATAGAACTAACCATAATGAATATGCATATGTTCAGCCAAAAGCGAGCTACATTATACAAGACAACATTTAAACTTTTGGTAAATTTCAATCCTCTTAAGAAAGCTTGATCATTTTGATTTCAGATGTTCATAACCTGGCTTCAATTGAATCTGAAACAGTATTGTAAAATATCCTCTTTGATTTTCATTTTTTTTTTTTTCCTTCTGAGATAGCCCCACATGTTTTCTTTAAACTCTGGGCCATTTCTGTAAGCAAGAGTTAAAGCAAGAACATTCAGTAAACCTATATCCTTGAATTCTGTTAGCATGCAGAGGCAATACCCTAATGGCAGTTTGGAAGCCAGAACTCAGCAAGTCACCAAGTGCTAAATGTGCCTAAAATAGAGCTCCCCCAAGTCAAAAGATAAGAGCTAGTTATACCCCCGAGTGTACATGTGTTCATATATACAGTTAGAACTACATAAACATCGTAAGAGATAGCTACCACAACACATCTGTTCTTTTTGCAACAGGAAATTACCATTCAAAAGAGAGAAGTACAGGGTGCATTGTAGCCATTTGCTGAAGAAATACTCCAGTGTATCAGCAATATGGGAAAAAAATGCAATAAAACTGGAACAGGTTCAGCAATGGGTACCAAGGATGATCAAGGGATGGAAATTAAGCTCTATGAAGAGTTATTAGGTATTGGGACTTTTTAGCTTTAAGAACAGACGATTAAGAGAGGATATGATAGCTTACTTCAAATACTTTCCTGGAAATAGAGAGACTTCCTTTTGAATAAACATGTTGCTCACTGCAGAATTTGTTATAGAGACTAATTATTTCATGATATATGCACGACAATATAGTTGCTTAATGATGTTCCTGATTTGAACGAGATAATTAAAATGTGTATCCATATGACCCTCAGCTTCTGTCAGTTTCCTAGAGCTCGGAAGCTGACAATATTCTCTGTTTGTTTAGGCAGAAGGAGTTAGTGTTCCGTAACATTAAAGTAAGCTTTTTGAAGGAGAAGTTTGGCTCTTAAATCCAAGAAGCAGCAGTCCTGATGCAAATTATATTCCATGTCATATAGCGTAGGGGCCTGCAGGAATGCGAGCTGTTATTTCTGTGCGGATTTTTTTTCCCTTATGGTAAAATGTTCCTCCCCCTGGTGTGAAGCCTAAACCTTCCTTAGCATCATGTAAATCAAAGCTGTTTCTTTCGACAAAGAGAAAATTAATTAGAAAGGAAAAGAAGCCAGCGTGCTTATCGTTTGATCAGGTCCTTGACACAAGTAGTTCATGCTTTTCTTTAAAAAAATGTCTAAGGCTTTTCATGTACACCTGCTCTGAAGGCTGCATCAGTTTTATCTGAGTGGAATTATTAAGTTCCTCTAAGCTTGTCCACTAAAGAGGTGTCAACCGTGATGATGGAAAAAGGGAAAAAAAGCATCACCAAATGCTGCAAGGTCTTTATTTTTCTCTGGCTGTTTGTTTTTGCCCTCAGTTGGTAAGGAAACAAAGAGGATTTTAATCTTGTCAAACAAAAGCCCCTGGGTAGCCAGAGGCATCTCATTGACTGTGCTCCAAGTCTTCTCGTTTCAGGTTGCAACATCTTCCTCTTTTGCCGATCCACAAGACTGCCTTTCTTACCTGGGGCTTCAAATGGTGAAGTGTGAAGCTCTTCTTTTTGTTTTGACAGGTGCTCTTTGCTAAACATCCAGTTTGCATTGGTGGTGCTAATACACTGGGGGGGGGGGGAGAGTCAGAGGAGAGGGAAACAACTTTGGATATGTTAATGACCACAGTTAGCAAACCTCTGACTTTAATGTGTTTTATTAGCTAGCTTCACTTTTAGTTCTTAGGGTAAAGTGGGGAAAACAAATTGTGCTGACAGAAAGAGAGTGTGAAAATTGTGTTCTTTGTTAGGAGCTGCCTGAACATCTTCTCTTCTCTTCCCTTCCCCCACCCCCCCAAAATCTAATTCTCTCAGCAGGGAATTATGGCAATGATGGATATCAAATCAGCAAACAAATCTGAACTTCCCACTTAGTACCCCTTGGTATGAGTACAAACATGGAAAAAATCTGTGATCAGGCTGGATTAGGGCCAGGTTTTGCATTATGCTGCCTGTTCAGCTAGTAATTTCAGCTATGATAAATGATAAACTAAGGACTCACAGTTCCCCACACACAGAAAGGAACATATGGCTACAGTCCTATTCCCATTTATTTTGAAATAAAGAAATATAAGTAAATAAAAGTTGTTGTAAATAAAAATCATGCTTCATTAATTTTCTTTGTCACTTATTAACTTCACAAGGTTGTAATTTCCTTCATGCACTCATTTTCTAACCTAGGCTGCATTCTGAAACATACTTAACTTGGAGCAAGCCCTGTTAAACTCAGAAGATCTTCACTCTTCATCTTTACTGGACAAAAATGAGATTGCACAGTAAGACCCATTGATTTCAGTCTCCCCCAAAATAAGTGTGCCACAGTACCACCAAACTCAGTTGAATTTAAACTGATTGATTACAACCTAACAGCCTGATTCACCCCACATAGTTTAGTGGATCTTGTTGCTAAGTGAGAGGATTTTAGCTGAGGTTTTAATTCCATTTTTTTTGAGGCACTAATATATAAGGTGCAGTACAGCAACATATTCATTGGATTAGCTATATCTATCTGCTCCATAATATAGACCAGGCACCATGGACAATAATGTGACTTCAGCACTTACTGTGGTGCTCAGCAGAATTCTTCCACCTGATTTTTTAAAAAGATTTTTTGAAATAATAATAATACCCCCCAGTGAGTGTTAATAATCATATCCCTAGTGAGGCACTACCTTGATGTGGTTGTGGGGCTTGCATGCTCCAAGGAGGATGAGAGGTATGCCAGACATTCAACCATACTGGACAGGTCTCATCAGGGGAGCCAGACGAAGAGTACCTCTCCCATAAACAATATGGTGAAATGTAATTTACAGAAACCCATACCAGATCAGTTGTCACCTGGGTCAACAAGGACTGCACTAAGTGTTCTAGTTCCTGGACATCTGGTGACAAGTGGGCTACAGGACTCAGGACTACTAGCTGTTTAACCAGGGCCAGCAGCTGCAGAATTACTGGAAGAAAAGTTGTTTACCTGTCACAAATATACCAAGACTGAAAACGAAGAAATAATGATTTGCTATTACAAATCAAGTCCAACAAGAAGAGGATATCTGAAAAGAATGAACCAGTTCTGGAAAGAACAACATCCAGAATCAGAAATAACAGAACAGAGGTTAGCAGATCAATGTCAATTTATAACATGAAATAAAGTATTCACAGAAGTAAAATTGGAAGAACTGCAAAGGTCTACCCAGGGCAAAGAAATCAAAGCCTTGCCAGAAGTAGCTCAGACAGTAGAGCCTTCTCCTCAGAAAGAACAAAGCCCTCTAACTAAAAAACAAGAGGAATTGAAACAAAGAATAACTGAGCATCTAGAGCAGCACTAAAACAACAGATAAGGTTGCCTGCATTGAAGCTTGTTACAAAGAAAAAGCACAAGTATTAAACAATGCCAATACTGTAATATCAAATATAAGCACCAGCTCACTGCAAGAAACAAACCAACTGATGTACAGCACAGCTGCAGTTATAACTGAATACCTTGGATGCAAAATCAACAAACAAGAAAAAAAGTTAAACAGTGCACCACCAAAATGGAAGATCAGGTTGGAAAATAAGGTCAGCATGCTATGATCAGATGCAAGCAAGCCAGAACAGATAAAAGAAAAGAAGCTGAAGCACAAGGAAAAAAAAAAAACCTGATAAAGAAATATCACCTAGAAACAAGGAAGATCAAGGAAGCACTAGAAATAATAAAGCAGCAAATAACAACCATAGCCAAAAAGATCAGCAGATACAAAGCTTGAATTGCACACTACAGACAGAATCTCCAGTTTCAGTCAAATCAGAAATGTTTCTACCTATCCATCAATGGAGAGACTGCAATGAACCAGTCAACACCTGACAAAGAGGAAACAGTGCAGTTCTGGGTGCAGCTATGGGACAACCCAAAGAAATACAACAAGAATGCAGCTTGGATAAAGAAGGTAAATAAGAATAAAAAAGAAGCTGAAATGAAAGAACTTGTAATGACAACAGAAATGGTGGAGAAAAGGCCAAGGAAGATCAAGAATTGGTCAGCACCAGGTGAAGATGAACTGCATGGTTTTTGGTTGAAACATCTGACTGCTCTGCACCCACTCATTGCCAAGTAGTTTAACATACTACAAGAGGTGAAATTGAAGATTGGTTAACATCTGGCAAAACCTACCTAATAATGAAAGATCCAGCAAAAGGGGCAGCACCAGGCAACTATAGGCCAACTACCTGTTTGCCAACAACTTTCAAATTGCTAACTGGTATGGTAGCTGATGCAGTCCAAGAGCACCTAGTTGAAAAAAACTCTTTCCATCTGGGCAGAAAGGAAACCACCCAAACAGCAGAAGGACAAAACATCAGCTCCTAATTGACAAGATGATTTTGGAAAACTGTAAAGGAAGGAAGACCAACTTGAATGTAGCTTGGATTAATTACAAGAAGGCATTTGACACCCTGCTACATGACTGGATAATCAAGTGCCTAGAAATAACAAGAGCCAGTAGAAACATCACAAGTTTTGTGCAAAGGTCAATGGCACAATGGAAGACACAGTTGCTGGTCAATGGCGATGGGAGAGGTTAACATCAAGAGAGGAATCTTTCAAGGAGACTCACTATCACCACTACTGTGTCATTGCAATGATTCCTCTGTCGACAATGCTGAACAAATCAGGACATGGCTAACAAACATCAAAAATATCTGCAAGGTTATCCCACTTCCTTTACATGGACAATCTGAAGCTGTATGGAAAAACACCATTTGAAATGGAATTGCTGCTCAACACTGTCCAAATATACCGCAAAGATATTGCAATGGAGTTTGGACTAGACAAATGTGCCACCCTTACTATCGACAGGGGAAAAATAGTGAAAACTGAAGGAATCAAGATGCACTATGGAAATAACGTCAAGAGCCTGGATGAAGAAGATCACTACAAATACCTGAGTATCCTTCAGGCTGATAATATCAAGCACACTGAAGTCAAGAAGAAGGTTAGTAGTGAATACATCAGAAGAGTGAAAATGATCTTAAAGTCCAAACTTAGTGGCGGAAATGCCATCAAGGTGATTAACACCTGGGCAATTCCAATCATTAGATATACAGCTGGAATACTGGACGGACTCAAGCTGAATTAAAAGTCCTGCATAGGAAGACCAGAAAAACAATGACAATGAATCATGCCCTTCATCCACGCAGTGATGGTGACAGAGTCTACTTACCAAGGAGCATTGGTGGGTGTGGAATGTTGCAAGTACACCAGGCAGTTGAAGAAGAAAAAAGGGCATTGGAGGAATATCTGAAGGACAGTGAAGAAGATGCACTAAAGCTAGTACACCATGAAGGCTTACTGAATACTGAAGAGACCAAATTGGCCTGTAAGAAAGACCAAATGAAGAATAGAAAAGAGAAATGGCAAAGCAAAGTATTACATGGCCAGTACACAAAAAAACTAGCAGGCAAAGCAGATAACAACAAGACCTGGCAATGGCTAGGAGCAGGAAAGTTGAAGAAAGAGACAGAGGGGTTAATTCTGGTTGCACAAGACCAAGCTTTAAAAACAAATGCATATAAAGCCAGAATTGAGAAGATAGCAACAGAGGGCAAATGCTGCCTCTGCAAAGAAGCTGAAGAAACAGTGGACCACCTAGGTAGCTGCTGCAAGAAGATTGCACAGACTGACTACAGGCAATGGCATGACAAAGTAGCAACAATGGTGTATTGGAATATCTGCAAGAAATACCATTTGCCTGCAAGCAAACCCTGGTGGGACCACAAAACAGTAATTGAAAATGAAGAAGCTCAAGTGCTCTGGGACTTTAGAATTCAAAGAGACAAGCACCTGCCACACAACACCCCAGGCTTAACAATTGTCGATAAGAAGGACAAAAAAGTCTGGATAGTGGACACTACAATACCTGGAGACAGCAGAAGAGAAGAGAAAGAACTAGAGAAAATCACAAAATATAAAGACGATGCCTTTAAAATCATCAAACCATCAAACAACAACATCTGCCTATCCGAAGTCCTTGGAAGGACTCAATAGGTGGATAAAAATGCCAAATCCAGTCTAAACCTCTGGCTGACTGCGCAACCAATCATAACATATAATACATATAATATATCTAAGTAAAAGAAGGAAAAAGGGCATTGGAAGAATATCTGAAGGACAGTGAAGATGCACTGAAGCTAGAACACCATGAAGGTTTACTGAATACCAAAGAAACCAAACAGGCCTGTAAGGACCTGAATAGGCAGATGTTGTTTGATGGCTTGATGGTGTTAAAGGTATTGTTGCAGGATATAAGCTGTTCCAAGTAAAGCTGCCTTTTGCAATTGACTGATGGTGATTTTGTCAGTGCTGATGGTGTTCAAGTGGTGCTTCAGATGTCTTGGGATTGCACCTAAGGCACCTGTAACTATTGGTACTATCTTTGCTTTCTTTTGCCTTAGTTGTTTTACTTCTATTTGCAGGTCTTTATATTTTGTGATATTATTATTATTATTATTATTATTATTATTATTATTATTATTATCCTGTCTTTTAAAAAAAATATTTGGGCAACTCGAGGCAATGAACTACCTAATACTCCTGCCTCCTATTTTCCCCACAATAACAACCCTGGGAGGTGCGGAATACTTTATTCATCTTCTTTTAAGGCCGATGAAAGGTTTATGAACAAATAAAGCTATGTGTGAGAAATTTGTTAGCTGTGGTTAGTTTCCTGAGTATGTTTTGCAAATAGTTGACTGTGGGTCTGGAAAATCCAAAGCCTGTTTAACTTAGTATCTGTTTACATGGATTCTTAATGAAATACCATATATAGTGTGATGGAATGGAATTATGAAGGCCAGGCTCAGGGAGATAAGCGTGTTCTTAGTTCACCGAAGGAGCATGGGAAGTTCAAGAGGATGAGGCTGGCACCTCCCTGAGGAATTCACGGTGTTGTGGCTGGCTGGCTTGGGAGCTAGGTTTGAGTCTGGGGAGACTGATGTCAGGTTTAGCCCAAAGAACTCCAAGAGATAATGCAAATTCAGTTCTACTGAGTTTATTAGCTACAACCTCTAGACAGAAAATCTCCCCAGACTGAAACCTAACTCCCAAGCCAGCCAGCCACAACACCATGAATTCCTCAGGGAGGTGCCAGCCTCATCCTCTTGAACTTCCCACGTGTAAGGTTTACCCAAGCAATGGGTGCACCCAGAGTCCAGTAATGCCTTCAGGTTAGCCTCAGCCCCTGACCTCACTCCCCGGATGTGGACCCTCACCCGCATGGGTGGGCAGTCCTCGCTCACCATTGGGTCTTTGCGTCTCAGCCCCTCTGTCCACATTGGGACATTGTTTAGTGTGGGCACTGCTCGTTTCCCACCAGCACCGCCTCTTCCCCCGACGACGCCGTCTCAGGGGTGGACCAGCCAGTCCCACTGCGCTCTGCTGCTGCGGCCCTTACTCCTTTCCGTGGTCGTTCAGGGGCATGCCTTCCTGGAGGTTTCGGGGTCCTGGCGTCTATGTGGGGTGGGGCCCTGTCCTGCTCCATTGGGCATTGCGCCACCTGATGGCCTCATCCTCTGCACCAGAAACAGAGACCTGATTTCTTCTGAGTCTCCCGCCCTCCTGCAGTTTGCCGTCGTCTGCTCCACTTCTCCTCCACAGCCGCCTCACCTGGCTCAGCTTTGCTTGGTTTCTGGTGCCTTGTCCTTCACTTAATCTGCTGCCACGCAGCCTCTGCCATCCCGGCCAACCAGATCCACTCCTTTAGCATGGTCGGATCATCCTGACCGAGCATCCTCTCTAGGATCTCTGAGTTGAGTCCGTTCTTGAAATAGTCTACCCTCAGGGATTCTGGCCAATCGGTGAGTTTTTCTGCTAGGCACCGGAACTCTAGGGCGTACTCAGCCACCGACTTTTCCCTTTGTCTCAGGCATTGGATGTTGTCTCTGGCCCGCCTGGCACTCAGCGTGTTCTCGAATCTATCCCGGAGTGCCTCCATGAACTCCGGGAAACTCTCTAGCTCTGCTGCATTGGCAGCAGGAAGGATGACCCAACCGGCTACTTGGCCCTCCAACAAGTCAGCCGTGTAGGTGACTTGCTCCCCGTCATTGGAGAAAAGGTGGCCACTCCACTTCATAAAATTCCTCACCTGTGTGAGGAAGCAGGGTAGTTCTTCGGGGTCCCCCAAGAACTTTCCGTTCAGGCCCTGGAGTCACAGTGCATCTGCCGCCTGTTGGTCTCCTGATACCTCGCCTCTGAGGCGCGTCCTCAGAGCCTGATGGAGCACAGGACCAGCATTGGCCTCGCCCGACTCCTTCTCCGCCTGTGGTTCTGCTGCAGGGGCCTCGTTCCCAGGAAGTATGACCTGCAGCATCGCCTGTATGTCTTCCAACCACTGCTCGAATTTGACCTCCAAGCAGGTTAGGTGTTCCTCCAATTCCCGGGCTTTGGATCCTGAGCCACAGCTTGTCGTGACTCCCCATCCTGCCGACCCGTCGGGACCTATGCCAATGCCAAGCGACCACCTGGCATCCTCCAGCACCCTCTCGGCTGCGTCCCTGTGCCCCTCGCTCTGGGCCAGTCCCAACATCGCGCCTTCGGGCTTGGGCTCCTCGTTGCACCGCTGGCTCGTGCCTTCTCCATCGCTGGCCATCTCGGTCAAAGTCAACAGGCTTGGAATACTCGGCTGTCCTGCGGATAAAATTGCGAGCGCTTCTCGGTGATACCGGATACTGCTCAGGAGGAACCCTGGCTTTATGTAAGGTTT
This sequence comes from Python bivittatus, assembly GCF_059951505.1. Lineage (NCBI taxonomy): Eukaryota > Metazoa > Chordata > Lepidosauria > Squamata > Pythonidae > Python > Python bivittatus. The sequence continues at coordinate 16,887,957 of NW_028277075.1, read as the reverse complement.
ACCCCATTCATCTCAGAGAAATTCTCGTGACACGTGTGTTCAGCAAAGAAGTTTATTCAAGCGTAACGTAAGTAAGTACAGAGAAAGCCAGGGTTGGCTTGGCATAGCTTACATGGTATTTTATAGCTTCCCTGTTCCCATGCTTTACCCGTTGCTTAGTTACAGATTACCCGCAGTAATCCCCTCTCGCCCAAATGGCAGATTCAGTCCGGTGCTTTTATCTTTCTGATTGCAGTCTATGGGTTGCGCTGTTGTTGCCTTTGTTGGGTTTGCCTGTTTGTGCACAAAGCCGGGAGTTCGCGATCGTTCGTTCGTTGATTGCTTCGCTTCCAAGCGTCTGTGCTTTCCTTTGTTTGCAGCACCCGAGGGGAAACTGCACTGATACAAAGTATCCGCTTGCGGTTTTAAGCACTGCCATCTGTCCGTAATCAGCTTGCGGTTTCACTTCCCCTTTTTCTCTGCTCGTGCCTAGGCAGTGAAATTGACTTAGGCTAAGCTGAGCAGTGCCTTCGCCATGCCATGCCGGCTGAATCTGACACCACGCTCCTCTGGCGAACTAAGAACACACTTATCTCCCTGAGCCTGGCCTTCATAATTCCATTCCATCACATATAGTCATATATAAGCCCACGTGTGGATAAGCCAAACCTCAAATTTTTAACCAAAATACCATGAAAAATGTGCCACCTGTGGATAAGCCAACTTGCATTTTTTATGGTATTTTGGTTAAAAATTCAGTTCATATCCCATCTCTTATCTATAAACAAATTCATAAAACATCTTCCTTCCATCCTGGTGTCAATAGAAAGTCCAAAAATGGTATCCAGAAGTAGTAACATGTCTTATTTTAACCTTAATCAAATAAACCAACTTTATTTTTCTTTCTTTTACTTCTAACAGTCTTAATCTTTGTTCATTCAAATATTGTCGTAGAATTTGACTTCTCTTCATTTCTTCTTTGTCACGTCACACAGAGTTCTTCAAAGCTTTAACATGCCTCATCCAGTAGGAAAAAATTGTCCAGGTCACTCTCTTGGTTTGTCACTTGTATTTCCCTTTTAAATTTTAGTTTCTTTTATAGATCCAGTGAAACGTCCTTTTCTAAATCACTCTCTTTGCTTGTCAGTTGTAAATCCACTTTTGATAACATCTCTATCTTGTCAGAGATAAAATTTGTTTTATATCTGACATTTCTTCAATAATGTCTGGAAGCAGACATCATTACTGACATTGCTGATATTGTGGCTACTATTCTCTGATTCCATTCTTCAAAAATCTCCTTCAATATTTGTATTGTCGTAACCATCTTGCAGGCCTGTATATCTTTCTTCTAACTAAAATTTTTAGTCTCCTCTAGTGTGCAGTTTTTGAAATCATGAAATTATTTATCTATGTTGTGTCTTGTAAAAACCAAAACAGGATCTATTTCCCATGAGAAGCTGTTTGTACTTTATAATTAATTCCAAAATCTTACTGTAATAGTTTCAATATTCCAATTTTATCTGAACTTTAGTCCATTTATAACTTTCTAAGATCAAAATCTTATTTAGCTTTTTGCTGTTTATTTCAGATTCTTTAAATTCTTAAGGTTATAATTAAAGTTTTCTTTCATTCAGGATTAAAGTCAGACTTACCCAGCATTTTCAAACTTGTCATTCCAAAGGTCTCTGATAGCTTAGAAGTAATTAATGAGCAATTTCCAAAAGATATTAGAAAGTGAGGTTTGCAAACTTGGTGCCCTTTAAAAGTCTCCACATGGTTGCGAGCAAGATGGCTAATCCTGTCATCTCCTGGTGCTTAAACCTTTGGAAAGCTGCTGTCCTGTGGTCTCCTCGCAGGGAGCAGCCATCTGGAGCACATGTGGGTGATCTCCCGTCCTCTCCTTATCTGGAGAGGTTCCAAGGAACTGGTCTACTCACTGGTTCCTTGGTTTTTGGTGTGGTCATCAGCTCCACTTTTGCAGAGCCATCTTCAGTTCACCATACCTCCCCTGGAAACCCTCCAGTTTCCCTTCTCATTTATCTTTCTGGAAGATACTGTAAATTCTGGCAGTTAGTAAATCCCCAGTTTAAACAAATTCTCTTGAATGGCAAGCCGGTAAATGGGAAGATCCAGGAGCTGACCTGATATTTATGGGAGATTAAATTGGGTGAACCTGATAGAATAAATTTGTCTCATCTCTACTTGTATTATACCAATTAAACTGGAAAAGGAACACTGAAGCACAGAGATACTGTGGAGTATCACAATTCCAGCTCAGTGATCCCATTTTTAAAATTTGTTCTTAAGGATAGGTACCCAGGCCACAACAAGGATTCTTTGTGTGTATGGTCCATCCTGCTGTGCAGGAGTACACTTGACTGAATACTTAGAATACCCTTGAGCATGGTTTTGAGGTTAGGTGACCATGGATCATTCTAAATATGATTTGTGTTACTATAGCATGCAGTCAATCATTGGTCTATTTCATCAGTTTTTCTTGCATTCTAAAAATGCAATGTTGCACATGCTTTCCTCTAGTATTTTCTGTGCATCATTCTCTAAAATACATATTTTGTATACAACATGCTTTAGTTTATTTACTGCATTCTCTCAGCAACCCTGTCTGAACTGTGGTACTGGAAGAATTCCCCCTCCATGCATTTGATCAGGAATCATTCAAAACTTCATGGCCTTCATGGAATTGTAGAGTTGTCCCAAAATATATAATGCTCCTTATACATCATAAATTATCCTTGATTTTTTAATAGCAAGAATTATTATGGAGATAATAGTAATGATCTTGGAGCAGTGGGTAAAACATTTCAAGCTTAAAATATTCTGAATGTTGAAGTCTTAGAACAGCCATTTTGAGTTTTCTAAATTTTGAACAAAGCATCCTTTTTTCTGGAGTTTTGTCTCAAAATTAGGACAAAATAAGATATATTTTCCACAATAGTTTCAGATATTCTGGCATCCTGAAACTGCCTGGTTTTAAAAATATATCTAAACCATATATACTAGGAAAGTGCATTACAAAAAAAAAAAAAAAAACAGCACAGATGCCATCCTAAGCTACAGTTAGTTGGGAAGAGGAAGATGGGATGAGGGTAAGGAAGGGTCAGTTATGTGCATACCATTCATTGCCTATTAGTCTGTTTTGTCATATCTACCTATGCAATGCACACTTTTAATTTCATTTCATTTCATTCAATGCAATTTGAAAATGTAGACGTGAACCTTAATATTGTGAGAGCAACTGTGTGAGTGCTTCACTCTGATTTAAGCAGCTAAGGGGAATCTGACTGAGTGAATAGGATGAATTGACTGTTGTAAGATCTTTATTCAGATCCAATTTTATTGGATTCTTTATTATCAAGTACCTTGCTAAAATATTTGATAATATTTACTTGAGCATTTAGTGGCATCTGAGCTCTAACTGCTGGCTGGATACATTTTAATCCAGATTCAGGCAAGCTTTAGAACTGGAACTTTTTAATCATCCTGGGAGACTCTTTATCCTGGGAGATAGTCAATGAAATTACCTACTAATTCTGCTGAACCTGTTGCTCTGCTAGACCTCTCCCTAAAATGTGATACCATCAATGGTTTTTTGCATTTATACTTCAAAGACAACTCCAATTCCATGCCATTTCCACAATGTCAAATTGTTTCTTGAGGCCTAGGTCTTTTGTTAATGGGAGTGCTATTTTATTTTTTAAAAATCATTTTTGGCATCCTGAAACATCTAATGAGCTTTCCTCTCTTTAGATGGGTCTTCCACCAATAGGATGTTCTAGAACCTCCAGTATAACTGATTGATGTTCAAACATAAGTTAGTCCCTCAGACTCTAAAACTTTTCAAACAGAAAAAGTGTGAGAGGTTTTTTTATTATTTGTTGAAATGTCTAAACAATAGTTTTGTGATACTCATAATGCCCCAATGGTTTTGCAATGAGTTTCCAGATACTGAGCAATCAAAGCCAGCCAACTCACATTACCTCTATAAGTATCCATTGTTGTTGTTTTTTAAGTTGTTTTGTCACTTCTGAATCATCATGACCTGGTGGAGAGTAATTTGTCACAACTGTCTGATAGCAACTGTATCTTTGAATACTTGTAAACTCATGCTTGTGTTGTCAGAGATAGTGTCTTAGCTGTCATATTTTCTTTTGGCCTCTTTTTCTATTGCTATAGATTTTTTTCTAATCACCAGGTTCTACTCTGCTTATATATCCAAAATATGTAAGCTTTAGCTTCATTATTGGAGCATCTAGTAAGCTGTCTAGTTTCACTTCATCTAGTATTGAATGACTTGTTCCTCTTGCTGTCCAAGGCACTCCCAACAATTTTCTCCAGCACCATAGTTCAAAGGCATCTAGGGCCGTGTAAAGCTCTGAAGGATGATTTGATTTGACAAAGCTTTAGTTGAATTATCCCATCAAAGCAGATTCACAAATCGAAGCAGAGATGTACTGAGAAGCAGTGAACTGAGTATAGTTGCTTTGAAGTGCTTCGAAACCTTTTAGAGCATTTTGCAAATTTGATAGCAATTTCAGTTCTATATATGAAGAGTGCCAAGGGAGAGTTTAGTGATGTTATGGGTTCTCTGATATTAAGATGAGTATATGAGCCAATCAGGTTAGTACCTCATTAATTTTTCTGCCATTCAGAGTTATTTTGGGTGGCAGGGCTGATATTGCTTCAGCTCTCAGCTTCTTTAATGTGACCAGCCACAAGTATAATTTTGCTCTTGCTTGGGCTAATAGAATGGTACACTTCTGTGTTGGTCCTGCCAACACAACTGAGACTCAACTCTCAGCATGCTAAATATGGGGCTATGTTTTCATTCTGTGCAATCTGAGATACTTTTCATCTCTTGAAAATGAATAAATAAGTGCCAGGCTAACAGTTACAGGCACCGTCCAAACTTCTTTGAGTCTCAAAATAGGATTACATGTGCCACTTTTTCAGTGCCAGCCCTTATCTCTATGCCATTATATTTTATTGATTGATTTGATTGATTTGATTTTAATGCAGCCCAACTCCAACTGACTATAGGTGGCTTGCAAAGTAAGAAACAACAAGTAGATACAAATACAATAAACATTAATCCCCCCCAAAATTACAAAAGAATTACAAAATTGCAATCCAAACAACCCATCAATCTGAAACTGTGTGTGTGTGTGTGTGTGTGTGTGTAGTGGTCTATCCACCCTATCCCAAGGCCTGGGAGAATAGCCAGGTTTTCAAGGCTTTCTGGAATGCCATCAGGGTGAGAGCCATCCAGATGTCAGGGGGACTTCATTCCAAAAAGCAGATGTTATTACAGAGAAAGCATGCTTCTTGGGTCCTGATAGATGATACTGTCTGATTGTACTGGCTAGGGAGAAGCAATGGGAAATATCCCATGGTATCAGCCTGTTTCTCCTTCTGATGTAATAATAATAATAATAGTAACAATAATCAGAAACAGGGCTCTATGCTCTATGATTAGCTTCTGGCAGCCTTATGTAACTTTATGCCACAATAATAAATAGAACACTATATTTTATTCCTAATTATTTTTGCCTGGAATTATCTAGCTAGTCTTAGCCAAGTGCTCTTAAAATCTTCTGAGAAAATACCCAAAGAAAAACAGACAAAATTAGCACCAATGTCCTGCAGTTCTATCAGTGAACCGATTGATATAGTGTAATAGGTAAGGCTTATTACCTTTGACTAGGAAGATCCATGTTCAAGTTCTGTTTAGTCATGGAAACTTACATGGTGATTTGCAATTATTTGTTCTCTCTCTCAACCAAACTAAACCAGCAGTTTAACACAGTTTACAGGGAGATTTTCCTGTAAACTGTGTTAAACTGCTGGGGAACGGAATATCTAACTCTAAAAACTAATTTGCTAAGACGTAAGCCATCAATTGTTGCATTGGTACATCAAAGTACTACTATGCACTCGGTGGGCAATTTAACATAGCAGGAATATCAGATCTGGGATCCAAAAATCCAGATGACCTTAAATGGCAGCAAAAAGAAACAGAAAACTCTAACACCCTGCTGCTATCTAGTGGTCATATGGAGTTTTGAACTCCTGATCTGGTAGTTGTACTGTATTGAATTCCATAGCTAGTGCTACAGATGATAACCAACTTGCTTTCTTAAACAAAAACAAATGGGTCTGTGAAATGCAATGTGGTCACAACAGTAACTCCTCACCCTATATGGATTTACCATATGTGAATTTGAGTATACACAGGAAATTTCTGTACATTAAATTGGTTTGTGTGACTTCTTAAATCTGAATATCTACAAGGGTGTGTTGATGCAATGGTTCTTCTCATGAATGTTGGAGGATTAGGGTTAGGGCACAAGTGTAAAAACAAGATTCATTTTCACTTTTCTGGAGAAAGAACAGAAAACCCACTTCCAGAGGAAGAAATGGTAGACTGAAGATGGCTCTGCAAAAGGTGGAGCTGATGACCTCAGCGGAATAAAGAGCCGGTGAGTAGACTAGCTCTTCAAAACCTCTCTGGACAAGGAAAGGACTTGAGATCACCCACATGTGCTCCAGACAGCTGTTCCTCAAAAGAAGACTACAAGATAGGCAGGTTTAGAGCTCTGGGAGATGAGGGAATAGCCATCTTGCTCAAACTGTGATCAGTACCTTTGAAACAACACTACGTTTGCACACTTTCTTTCTAATCACTTTTGGAAATTGCTTCTTAACTGCTTTTCAGCCATTAGAAACCTTTGGATCAACACGTTTGCCAGCACCAGGTGAGTTTCCTTCAATCCTTCATGAAATAAAGTTTTAACTACGAGTTTAAGAACTTTTTTTTTTTTTTTTGGAATAAACTGCAAAAGGGTGATTAAAACTTTGATTTTAGAAAGTTATAAATGGACTAAGGGTTCAAATAAATTTAAAATAAGATTTTAGAATTAATTATAAAGAATCCTTCCTGTGGAAAAATGCTTTTGTTTTGAATTTTTTAAAAAAATATATAAGATTTTAAAAATTGGACACTAGAGGGAGCTAAAGATTACAATTAAAGGAGAACACATAAACTCAATTTATAATTACAGAATGAAGCAAAATATTCTAACACTGGACATACTGAAGAATATTTTTGAAAAATGGACTCAGAAATTAATATTGCCAACAGAGACATCTGCCTCTATGGAAAGACTATCTAAAATATGTTGTGGAAGAGGAACAGGTTTTACCTGACAAGATTGAGACTGAGTTGAAAGTGGATTTACAAATGATAGGCTACAGGAATGACATGGAAAAAGTTGTTACACTGGACATACAAACGAAATAGGCTGATGTTTTAATAATTAAAAGGGATATACAAACAATAAAACAAGAAAGTGACCTGGATAATTTTCCTATATTGGATTTACAAAACAGACTTATTAAAGTTTTGAAGAATCTCGTGAGAAGGGACAAAGAAAAGATGAAAAGAAATCAAGTTCTACAACGTTATTTGAAGGGACTAAAGATTAAGACTGTTAAAAGTAAAAGGAAGGAATATAAAGTTGGTTTATTAAACTTGATCAAAGTTTAAAATAGATATATGGTTATCTCTAGTGATCCTTAATGGACTTTTGCTGACAAGAGGACTGAAACGATGATGTTTTATGGATTTGTTTATAGATAAGAGATAGGATATGGGAAGAAGAGATTTTAAGAGAAGGTGATAAGTTATTAAAATTGTTTATACTTGTTATGATGAAGGTGGGAAGTCACTTCTTTATATATTTCTTTTCTTTTTCTTTACTTTCTTTTTTCTTTCTCTTTTTTTCCCTCTTTCTTTCTTTTCTGCACCTTCTACACTTTTTAAAATTCTTTTATCTTTTTTATTGTACATTAGTTTTTACTGTTATAATTATAATCTTTAATAAAATTACTATAAAAATAAGAAAGAATAGAAAAGCATGGGTTCTATGGACACTCTTCATGAACTGATTCAAGAAGCATTTCACTCTTGAAGTCAAGCACTATTTGAAAAATACTAGTTAGCTGTCAAGGTGTTACTGCTTCTCCCTAATGTCCCTAGCCATCATCAGGACACTCATCCAAATATTAAAGCAATGTTCTTCCTTCAAGCACCATCTCACTCCTTCAGCCTATGGATAAAGATAAAACTTGCCATATATTTGAACATATTGCCAATATAATCACCTATAATCAAGATCTGACTTTAAAAGATGCATGGAAAGCAAAAACAATTGCTCACATATTGACTATCATGAAACAGTTGTATGAAATGTAGCAATGCTTCCTTAATGTTGTTGGAGGATGAAATTGGTACAGGTAGACCTTGACTTATGACCACAATTGGGACCGGAACTTCTGTCATTAAGCGATGCAATTATTACATGAAACATCACATGACTGCACTGCTTAAGATGGCAGTTCCAGTAGTCCCAGTTGCAGTTGTTAGGCCAGGACAGCACCAGTGTTAGGTGAGTACCCCACACTTCTCCTGCCTTGCTGTACTCACCTTCACTTCAACTCCCCCCACCTGCCTATCTGCCCATCTCTGCCCTTTTGGCTGCTCTGCACAGTGGCATTCCTCAGTGGTGGTAGCAGTGCTAGTGTTGAATTAGAGGCCTGGGGTTTTCAGCAGTCTCAGCTGGCTGCCACCACCTCCAGGCCTCTACTTTAATCCCAGCACAGCTGCACCACTGCTAAGGAGTACTGCCTCAAGCCCCATGCCATGGCCAGCCAATCCAGCACCACAATGCAAAGCCCCAACCATCCCACTGCCCTATGCGCCACAAGCCCTGCTGCACCCAGCTGACCTTCACCATTTTCCTCCCATTGCTGATGAGGCACACCTGGCCTGCCTTATATGAGTCACCTGCTGGCCATACCACCCTTTCTTCCCAAGGCTGCTCATTCTCCAAATCATGCACACCATTCCTATGCTGCTTCAGAAAGCCTTTAGAAAGATTCTGAGGTCTTCCAAGGCATCTTGCGAATGGGGCATGCTATTTGGAGAATGGAGTTATCAAAGGTGTTGGTGGAAGATTGTGATCTTGGAGTCATATGTCAGATTAATACCTGGTTTGTGGGAGTTCAGTAGGGAGACTGGATGATAATTGTGACCATGGCTAGGTCAGTTTGGGAAAGGAAAGTGAATAGTTAATGTACTTGATGGAGATGGCTAGAGTGCTTGATGGAATTGCTTAGAGCAGCCTTTTCCTGTCCATAGATCCTGGGTGAAAGGGTCTTGATTTACTGAAACTTTGGGAGATGAAGAAGCAGAAGAATCACCTGAAGCACTGTGGGAGGAAGAGCGCAGGTTAACTTGACAAAACATGGTTAAGAGCTCATGTTCACCTGTATGCTGCATTGATAAGAGTGACATGCATCTGTTGGGGGAGTGATGTGTAGGAAAATCTTTTGAGTGTTGCTGTGAGGTCTTTTGCAACATTTCACTGAAAATCACTCAAATTTACTCAAACCATGATTTAACATGGGTAGGGTCCAAGGCGAATGGGATAAGGTCTTGCAAAGTTACCTGGGATGAATTTCAGCCTGTTCATTCTGAGGAATTGGAAAAAGTGATTTGTGATGTGAGCTTTGCCACCCATGGATTAGATCCATGCCGAACCTTCATGAAGCTGGAGGACCAGTGGCTGGTGAGTGTCTGGATCTGGTGGAGAAGTCAAGATGGGCATGTTGAAAAGGGCAGTGGTATGCCCCCCCCCAACTTAAGGAGACCCTCACTGGATTTGACCAACTTAGATAACTATTATCTTATCTTTTCAGGAAAGGTTATCAAGAAAGTGGTGAGGCTAAAATGACAGAATGCCATAGACAATACAGATTATCTGGATCCATTTCAGTCCAGGTTAAGGCATGGGTATGGGATGAAAACAGCACTGGTCACTCTGGTAGGATTTTGTTGAGATCTGGATGGAGGAAGCAGGGTCATCTTTATTGTTTTGGAGCTCTCAGTGGCTTTCAGTGTTCAATATTTTTCCTGGACCATGGGTTCAGGAAAAAGCTGAAGTTGAATCTCTTGCAACAAAGGTGTTGTTTGCTTAGAAACCACCTATGTCTTTCTCTACTCCAAATATTACTCTAGGTAAACTAGGTAACACTTTCCCTAGAGATGCAGGTCTGTGACTTAGAGGACTTCCTAGACTCTCAGCTATTGTGAAAAAGACAGGTGGAGGCTTTGGGCCAACTTTATCTGGTGCACCAGTTGCAGCCCAACCTGGCATGAAAATTTTGGCCACCCTTACATATGCCCTTATTAACTCCAGGATGGCCTATTAATGTGCTGTGGTGGATCTGCCTTTGAACACTATCCAGAAACTGTAACTGGTTCAAAATACAGTAACCTGCTTGCTGATGGGTATGAGCTGCCAAAATTATATAACACTGAAGTTGGTTGCCAGTAGGTTTCAGAGTAGAATTCAAAGTATGGGTCATTACCTATAAAGACCAATATAGTCTCACTCCTAGGTACCTTCAGGATTGCTTGCTTTGAAGAGAACTGATCCATCCAGTGCATGTTTTCAGATTATGGATTTTGAGATCCCCAAATTATGAAATGGGGGGGGGATGGGTCTCTATTGGCCTTTAGAAAAGCAGTCAGACAGACAGTTTTAATTTATAGTGTTGCTGGAACTAGAAACCTATAAGAAATTGGGGAGAGGCTGGAAATGGGTGGAATATTAAACATAAACAACCAATAGATAGGACAAGAGTTAGTTGCTGATTCCATAAATAGCAGCTCAGTCCAGGCTGCAGAAAGCTCAGGAAGTAGAGGTTCAAAATATTCAAATAAACTATGCCCTAATGCACTCAGTAATACATAAAAGCTGGAGATTCCTACTATGGTTTCCAAAATTCTTCATTTTACCCCTAATTCTTGTATTAAAACTCCTTACTGTATTGAAATTTCTATGATTTTTGCTTCTTCGTTGTGCCAGGGCACAATGGGCTTGACAATAGCTAGAATGGAGTACTGGTTATGGTAAGATAAAAATTAAAATTAAAACAATTAAAATGGAAGGGTTTTATGGTTTTATTTTATCAATATATGTAAATTGCAAGCAGTTCTTGTGGAATCCCAATATACATCTATTATAATAAATAAATGATTGTTTATTAAACACTTATATGGAAGCAACTCTGGGTAGCAAACAAGAATAAAAATACAATGTAATTAAAACACAAAAATAATTTAAAATGGAAAATAAAGTTGATACCCTGATAATCAACCACACCATGCCAGCTCCATCAACCCCCTGGCTGCAATGCCTGGGGGAAAAGTCAGGTCTCCACCACTTTCCTGAAGCCTGCCATGGTCAGAGCCATCCATATCTCTGGAGGGAGGCTTTCCATAAGGTAGAGACCATGACAAAAGGGCACACTTCCACGGCCCTGCCAAGTGACACGGTCCACCCTGCTAGTTCTAGTGGGATGGGCAGAAATCATTGAGGATACGTGGTCCCACAAGTAACCTGGCCCCATGCCATGTAAAGCTTTAAAGATGACAACCACCACCTTGAATTGTACCTGGAAGCCTACTGGGAGTCAATGTAGCTTACACAGCAATGTTGTTACATAAGACATGCCACAATGAATCCAGTACTGCTCGTGGACCAGCTGCAGCTTCTGAATGCTCTTCAAGGGCAGCCCCACATCCAGCGCATTGTAAAATAGAAAGGTGTTGAATGACTGTGAACAGTTCCTCCCGATCTAGGAAATGGTGCAACTGGCACACAAGATGTATTTGAGCAAAGCTACGACTGCCATCTGCTCTTTGAGCAGGAGCAGGAAGTCCAGGAGAACCCCCAGATTCCATGGCAGCTCTGACTGGAGAGTATAACCCTGGTCAGAGTTAAAGATAGCAAATCACTATAAGTGGTGGCCTTAAAACCCACAGCCATTTGGACTTGTCAGTATTGAGCTGAAGCTGGTTCTTACCCATCCAGACCCATATAGTCTCCAGGCATGGGAAAGCACCTCTACACCACCACTTGGACAGCCCAGGGCAGAGGTGTACAACTGAGTATCATCAGCACACTGATGATACTTAACTCCATGCAGATAGAGGACCTCACCCAACAGTTTCGTATAGCTGCTTCGGAAAGAGGTCACATGGGTAGAGTCCAAAGGGAATGGGATAAGGTCTTGCAAAGTTACCTGGAATGAATTTCAACCTGTTAATTCTGAGGAACTGGAAAACGTGATCTGTGATGTGAGCTTTGCCACCCATGGGACCCAGCCATGGTCACAATTATCATCCAATCTCCCTACTGAACTCCCACAGACCAGATATTAATCTGACATATGACTGCAAGGTCACAATCTTCCACCCAACACCTTTGATAACTCCAACAAAAATTCCAAGATAGCAACAGTCCATCCATTGGAATGTAATCATTTCAGTTTATTCTCCTTAATCATATCCCCCAAGATGACCTGATATCAATGGCCATGTTGTTTTTAAAAAAGTTCAGTGGGGAAGAAACATACTGATAAAATAGGGACTAAGAAAATTGAATGGTGGCTTTCATCTGAAAAAATCAAATTCCACACAATAGCCTATATAAAAATAATATCTGAAGCTGTCTTTTCTTAGGAGGAACATCCCTTTCCAAAAGGAAAAATTAAAACTGATCTGTTTTCTTCAGAATTCCATTTTACAACCTCAGCTTTCTGAAACATTTTAAGTTGGCCGGCTTGCTCTGTTTATTGTATTTGTGCTTGCCAATGCTCTTTTATGTTGGCATTTTATTATTCTTATTGCATTTCATGACTGCATGACTTTTTTTGTATTTATTATGTCTTCCCCAGATACCTTTTGATGAAAGACAGTTTATAAAAATGCAGTCTGATTCAATTCGTGCTTATCTGTAAGGAAGTCCCACTGTGTTTGGTTGGGTTTATTCCTAGGTAAATGCACAGGATTGCAGTCTGAGAAAGAGACAACAGAGATAGTCTCCCAATAAAGGAAACCCCCACCCCACCCCACCCCACCCCACCCCCGCAGCTTTTTTCATTTCACAAGTTGCTACTGATCTGAGCCAAACCATCCATTGCTGTCTACCTGCTCCTACCACCAGAACACTAAAGCTTCTATGAAAGATTGCTGGAGTGAATACTAATTGACAGGATTGGGCCCATGATGAACACCTGGGGCTGTCAATATATTCAGATAAACAGATGGCTGCAAGGAGCTTGTTTGTGGTTCTCAAAATTATTTTGTCAATGGTGCCATCTCCTGGTAGATAATTGCTAAGAATTATCTCCAAAAAGCTTTTGCCTCTGAAACCTTGCTAATATTTATTGAGTTTATGCTAAAATTTCAAAATTTACCAGAAGAGAACTACCTTAATCTAGTTGTCTTGACATTTTTATTTTCTCGCATTCAACGGCAAAGGTGCTTTGGTTATTGCTGTTGTTGTTAGCAGTAGTAATAGGTCTAAAGATCATTCAAAAGCATCATTCAGCAGCTCTTTGTATAATTAGATCCTTTTAGGAAAAATAGGTCTCAGCAAATGTGTTTATCTTTTTCCTTTTTTCAATTTTAGTCACTTTTAGCTGAAATACATTATGCATTTATCTGCAATAAACATTTTAGATAAGATAAATTGTAGAGAAATGTGAAAGAGCTAGCCACAGATATCTTGGGCAAGATATGTTTGAGTAATTTGATAGAAAATTGTTATATCAGTTCTTTCCTTACAAGGATTCAGACTGATTGACTGAAATACAGTATCAGTACTGGAACAGTAGTGTAATCTGTCCAACTATTGACCCATGTTTTCTAGCTCTAGATTTAGTCATGGCTGCAGAAATTCCACATCAAACTTAATTTTCTCTTTGAGTGGGTTCATACATTACACTAAAATTTAAAGTCGTTTCTTTGGATTTGGTTTAGGGTAGCAGTTCCCAACCTTTTCCTTTACTATATACGGAGCATGGTATAATTAGAAACAGAGATCAGCAGTGTAGTGTCTTTGAGCATCACGGCCCATGTGTTCTGTCCCAGATGGTATATGTAGATCCTAAAGTTAAATAAGAACAAATTAAAAAAAAAAAGGTGGCTGAAACCTTTTGAGATTTGGGAACTCCCATCTGAAATTTCACAAGATTTAGTGGAAGATGGCCAAAATCTCATAAGAAAGAATGGCTATCCTGAAGCATCTCACAAGACATAGGACAATTAAAAAAAATATTACTCAGATTAAACTGGGTAATTTGGAACAGTTTTTCATTGATCTGAATAAAGTTGATGAGATAGAACCTGCTTTATTTTAAATCTGGGCATTCATTTGGACTTGATCCATTTCTCCAGGGCTCTTATACGCTGCAGAGTCACTTTTCATTTTTTGGCACATCACCAAAGACCAGACAACTTGGCTTCATGTAAGTCAATTTATCACTGTTGATCTTTAACGATTACAAGTCTGTGATGTTCAGTGTCACAACTTTTGATGATCATTTGGACATTCAACTTTACAAAGAAGAGTAGAAGAGTCTCTGTGTGCATGCAGTTGCATTTGTATAGGGACTCTTCACACAATACCAAACAAGGGGTTGAATATGCAAAGGAGCAGGAATTGCAGGCACAAATCTACCTCTTCCTCGGTGAATACGGGGGTATTAGGCAAACACTCGAGCACTTTGTATCAACAAAGCCATTTGAGGTAAAGAACTTCATTTTACTCCTTTATTTCTTTATGACTATTTATTCTGCCCTTTCACCAAGGTGCTCATAATAATATACATAGTTTCCCCTCTATCTCCCTCATTCTATCCTCTCACAAATCCTCTGAAATAGAATATTTCTGGCACAAAGTCATCAAATAATCCTCACTGATAAATAAGGATTTGAACTTCTATTGCATTTGTCCGACATTGTAATCACAACACCACATTCGCTGACATAAAATTTACTTTCCACTTTCCAAAGTTTCATATGGAGTTGGGTATCCACCACCACATCTGTGAACAAAGAAATTATGTGGATGATTGCTCTATTCCTATACTAGATAAGGAGAAATTCTTCTACAATTTCCTCAGGGCAGAAGGTCCCCTTAGTGGTGACTTATCACAAATGAAAAAGTACAATGACAAGAACTGTCTCATAAGTCTTTCTCTGTGATTTAATCAAAGCACAGGAAGCCAAGGAGGCTGCAAACCACTGGAGAAATGATTTTACATTGAACGACAGGAAATACATGCCTCTTGGCTACTTTGTAATTAAATAATTGCAAGAATATAATGCTCTACAAATATACTCTTTGGAAGAATTTCTAAAGCAAATGTTATTCTATCATTGAGAATTGAGAATTGCTAGAGAAAAAAAATGAAGATAATTTGTCAGACACTGATCCCAAAGCCCATATTCTGAGTCCATATTCAGACATTAAGAATGAGTAAGGCTATATTCCACTAATACAGGGTTCCCCAAAGTGGTCAATATCAACCCCCAAGGGTCAATAGGACTATTATTATTATTATTATTATTATTATTATTATTATTATTATTAATAGTACTATTAGTTAATTTTCATATAATGATTGTTTGGGGGGGTCAATGAACAATCTAAAACTTCATGAAGAGGTTGATGAGCTGAAGAGTTTAGGGACCCCTAAGCTAATCAAATATAACCATGAGTGTCCTTGGAAGAAGCAAGTGGTGTGAAATGTGTCATGTCAGTGTGCAAATGACAGGAATTGTCTTACTGGGAATCCTCAGTGCAAGTCATTTTAAAATGGATCCTTCAGAAATAAATATATGCTACTTTTGGATGTTACTATTATCTGGGTTTATTTCTTATGCACAAGTGACAACGTAGAATTGTAACAAATATTTCCAGTGCCTCTTATGTTAGAGGAAACACCCCCTGCTCAATTCACTTTGGATGGAATATTAGTGAATCACATACAGAATATCTACAATCAAAAGGATCACACAGGCCAGTGAAATACAGAAAAGGCTCCTGGGGAAAATGAAATATCCTTCAGGTTGAGCTAGATCCCCAGAATCTTCATGGACACATCCATGCAGTTTTATTGGTAATAACATGGAAGCTGTTTGCTGTTGACTTCTTCCATGATGTTATTTGACTTCCCAGTGTAGTTTACAGCCTGATATTCTCTTGTAATCTACCATCCAGATACTAGCTAGGTGCAATGTTGCTTAGCTTCCAAGTCCCAACATTTAGGTAAGCAGGGTGCTGCAAGCTAATTGGGCCAGTAACTCTCCCACAGCCCAATCCAGTTTACAGTGTTGCTGTTGTGGGGGAAAAGGAGGAGAAAGTATTAATTATGCCACCTTGAGTTGTACAAAATAAAGGTAGGATATAAATCTAATAAATCAAAGTAATGCTGAAGCCACTTTTTCCCAAATGGAAATATCAATTGCCTCTAACTACTGTATAATTCAGATGGATCATAACTAATCATACTTTCCTAGCCAAGATACAAAAATGTGTTAGTGATTTGATTTTGTTAATTCTGTGGATTTTTGTATAACGTTTTGCTACCATTTTAGTAAAAAGAGAGACAGCAATCTTTTACCTTCAGAGACTTATTTAAAAAATAAATTCCGTGTATTTAAGACTCCAGAGAGATATAAGTCCTGTGGGAAGTTTGAAGTGAAGGTATACTCAAAAATCTCTAAATGTGCCTGGTAGCTGCTAAACGAATGATTTAGCTAAAACAAACAACAGGATTTTTTAAAAAATATGATCACACACACCCTAAGATTCTTGTTGCAGACTTTATCTAGATTGAGATGGAGACAACGTAGAATTGTAACAAATATTTCCAGTGCCTCTTATGTTAGAGGAAACAGAAGACTTTATAGCGCCATTCTGGTCCAGAACTGGGAAGGGAACATGGGGGGAGAGGAAGGAAGAACTCACAAAGAAAGAAAGGGAAACAAGCTTTCTACTGATAATTTATCATCCTATATATCCAGAGCTACCTAACTTAAATTTATGATGATTTATGAATCAGGTGTGCTGATTCTCGTATTTTTATGATAAGTGACTAAGCCAACAAAAATCGATCCAAGAAGGTGTACCATTTATGTGTAGCAGCATTGCATCCTGGACTTAACCCTGTGAAAATGCACATGTTCTTCTAGCCAAGACCCAATGATAAGTGACTAAGCCAACAAAAATCGATCCAAGAAGGTGTACCATTTATGTGTAGCAGCATTGCATCCTGGACTTAACCCTGTGAAAATGCACATGTTCTTCTAGCCAAGACCCAATGATTTCAAACAAGTTCTCCAACTTGTTTCTGTGCTAGGGCTACCAGATACCTAGCTTCCAGCTAGGGCTGCAGAAACTTAGACAATGACTAGATGGCGGCAAAGAAATAACAAAACGGTATCATTTTGCCACCATCTAGTTATTGTCCAAATTTTTGCAGCCTGGATCTGGTAGCCACCTGTACCCAGGAATCAAAATCTGTATATGGAGAATCAAATGACTATTTGTGCTTCTTACCATTGCAAAATATATATGCAAAGTACTCATTCCTAAATATAAAGAAATATAGCTGCAACCAAAATCAATCGAAAGCATACTTTGTCTATTGTAGTTACTGCTGGAAGCTGCCAACAGATTTATGCAAATATCTAAAACAGCCACAAGGTGGCAAGGTACACAAATACACTAACTCAAGCAAGCAATAGATTAGATAGATAGATAGATAGATAGATAGATAGATAGATAGATAGATAGATAGATAGATAGAATTACTCTCCTTTCCAAGAATATCTAAATTAATGTGTACATATACACTCATATAGAAGAAAATAATTTTATTTTAGGATATCTTTTGTGTGTGGATTTTTTTAGCTATTGAACTTCAGAGATGATATTTAAAAGTTTCTTTGGAGATATAGAAACTTCTTTAAAAATAATATTTTTGGAAATATAAAAGGGGTTTCTGGATATCTTATAGGTTGGGAATGTGTTCCCTTAAAGATTTCCTGTAGCAGCCGAATTACATCTTTTGAGGTAATGCATCATACCTGTTCCTCAAATATGTGGTGAAGAAATAATTTAAATTGCTGTCTGCAGCTACAATCAAGGTAGGTGGAGTGTTCCAACACTGAGGAATCATTCGTGACTGATTTCAGCATTTACTGTAGTGCATTTTAAAGCTGGTTCTTAAAAGGAAGAGAATACTAATCTAACATACTGAAATGCTATTTCTCTACAATAATTTAGACAAGCCTTTGGTTATTTTAAGGATTTGTGAGTTTGCCTGCATGATTGATTTGCAAACTGTTCTGATTTCACAGCATAAGCTTTTTGGATAGCCTTGGAGAAAAATGAGATTTCTTCTGTTGATTCATAACAATGCATGCTAGTATAAAAAACAATATTCATACAAGTTTTCTCATATTTGGCATGTTCAGTAATGCAAATGAAAATCACTTGTGTATTGGGAGAATGCCCACTCCCCACTTTGTTATACTTTAATGAATATTAAACATTTGTGGAAAAGTATATGTAAAGCCAGTATCCATCTCTCTTTCTCATTTTCATCAGAGAAATAATTATCTTGATCTATTTAGTCAGCAAGTTAACAGAATCTCTCTCATGCATAAGAGAGAGAGAGACAACGCATTCAGTTGGCATTATTGATACTATGAGAAAAAGTAGCAGCCTGTGAAATAGAGGACCTATGAGTTGTATTTGGGAAAGATGAAACAGCAGGAAGGGATGCCAATGGCCAAAGAACAGAACAAGAACCAGAGCTAGGTGCAAGGTACTTGAAAAAAATAGCTTAGGGAAAAACAGTTGAAATAGCTTTGTGTGCAGAACTTCTATAGTTCCATCTCTGCTGTTTTAAATGAAAGCTGATGTGGAAGACCTCAAACTTAGATCCTAGACACATACTCTCAATTAGAGCAATATGGATTGCTTTCCCAGTTAAAGTCCAATATAGCCTTATGCACTATTCTGGGAAAGCTGGCCTTGAACTACAAATGGGCTACAAGATACATCATGATATTATAATGGTACCTTCCTTTATCTGCATCCTCCGGATGTGATGAACTTCCTCCTTAATTTTGGAGAAATTCTGGATGGGTGACATATCTAGGGCACCAGATTGGTGAAGGCTGTCTTTTTTGGGGGGAGTGAAGGGGGTGGTCCTGAGTCAGCATTGGCTCCAGGTGACCACATGGACAAATCCATGCATTTTTGGAAGTAGTTCACTGTTCCTTTCTTCCTAGGACTGAGAGAATGTGACTAGCCCAAAATCATCCAGTTGGCTTCCCTGTCTAAGGAAGGACTAGAAAAACTAGAAGTTTTTCTACTCCTAGTCTAGTACCTTAATCACTAGGTCAAACTGTCTCTTTGTTAAATTACAGTTCCCACCATCCAAAGACAGTGTGACCAAATGCTGGCTGGAAATTCCTAGATATGTATTCCAACTCATCTGGCAAACAGTATGTGGAGAAAGTTTTTCTAAGGCTGTCTTAAGACTCTCTTGGAAGATTTTATGCAAGATGCTGTTTTACTTTATTTACAGAATTTGCTTCTCCATTCCATTTTTTTTCACTGAACTACAAATTGTTTAGGTAGGTAGGAAGGTTTTTTTGTTGTTGTTGTTTCAGGGCAGTTGATCCTTTCTCAAGCAATAATGAAGGACTGTGTGAAATGAAGATTGCATTCTCTTTCAAACTTCAAGGAAACTAGCTCCACCCAAAACATTTCATCCAAACAATTTGAAGTTTTGCCCCAGTCATAGAACAGTCCAAATATGTTTTGTTTTGAGCTTAGAAAACTTGAAATAGCATCCAAGTCTCAAACAGCCCAATTCAGGTTCTATAACCAAAACATTTGAAACACTTTGCCATACAAAAGCACCTTTTGGTCTGACCCTGAAACAAAGCCTCAGAACGCATGTGTTTTGTTTTGAGCTCAAACCTTTGAAATGGCTGCTCTGAGGTTAAAATAGTTTGCATTCAAATCATTTTGCATATGGGGCAGACCGGACAGCTGATACCTGAAGAAAGGATGAAACAAGAAGGCAGTGATTAAAACAATGGGAAAGCATGGAATTCCAAGATGAGAAGTCTCAAGCACAGCAAATAAAACATAATGGAAGATGATCTGCAGCCTGGGAAACTTGGGCCAAGATGTTCAAAGCAGAACAAGAGCATATTTAGATTAAAATTGGATTAACCAGTCATATCTTGGCTACAGGGCTCTAGTTTTGTGTATATGTTCCATGTATATATTTGTTTTTATCACACCCTTTTCTGTCCCCAAAAAAGTCAGGCTATATAAATCAAACACACAAACAACAACATATTCATTTCAGCACAGTAGTCACCTCATTTCCTCTACCCTTGCCAGCTCATTCTGCTGCACTTTCAAGGGTGTAATTCAAAGCAGGCTTTGGGCATGAAATATGATCCAGTTTCTGAGTTGGAAAGCAAACATCTCATTCAAACTGCAGCCTTTTGAAAGATTATACTAATTTGCAGCCTCTTTTCTATCAGTTTTAATCTCTAGGTATAACTTCCAACAACAAACAGGTTTGGTAAGTTTTAAAATACAATGAAAGTTAAATACTTTGCAGATTTCATGTATCCCACTATTGTCAGAGCAAATTTAACTTAATTATAATAATTGTGAAAAATTTAGCTATACAAAAGCCACATTTGTGCTGTTTTCTTGCATGTATCTCCATTTTTGACACATTTTCAAAGGCAAGTTCTCTTGTAGATCATTATCGTGTGTGTGTGCGTGTGCGCGTGTGTGTAGAGGAATGATTCAGTTGGCATTCAATGATTAAAAGGATTTTTAAATGAACACAAATACAATAGAAGTTAATGAGACAATTTGTGCCACATCAGGGAAAGTTGGTTTTTCAGTTGGCTTTACATGTTTTCTTTATATACCACATCATTTAGACACAACAAAGAATAGCTGATTTGTTTTGGAAATATTTGTAAGGATATTGAACATGAATTGTTTGTTTGACTGGACTGCCAGTTCAAAAGGTATCCTCTTCTGGTAACAAATAAAATAGCTTAAATTTTTTTTTTATGAGAATAAAATAGAAGCAAGTGAGGCTTAGAACCACCCTAGAACTTACTTTCACCATGTAAGTTCTAGATAATGGATTTTCCATCTCTCAGCCCAGGAGAAGGCAACAGATGCTGTTTTCAGGCATTGGACATAATGCCTGGGGATGAAGGGAATTAGAAATCCAAAACATCTACAGGACACCAAGTTGCCTACTTCTTCCTAGCTATGTTAGAAACAGCTATCTTCTGAGCTGGAGGAAGCATGCTGTGCATTTTTCTCTATAGTTTCACAACAGTGTCAGCAGGTCAGCAGGTAAACTCAGCAGCTTGTATCCTGAAATGGCTTTCTGTGAACAGAACAGCTCCTTTCATTCACCGAAGAGATTCTAAGCCAATGGCGATTCCTTACTGGCAAAGGGGAGGAATTCTATCAAGTCAGCCTTACCTTAACACCACTATAAGTTACTATAGGTATCACAAGATGTTCCAGAATCCCACAATTCAGGGAATTACAGAAAGAAATTTAACTAAGGATAGTATCCTATGAACACAGTTCTACTCCAACTTCCTCTTACAGCAGGAGTCTTATACTTATAGCCTGCAGGCCACATATATTTTCTACAACTTGCAATATTGCTTTGGAGGGAGCGGGCCAAAATGGTAGATGATGTCTCACTCATGGACCCTGCATATGGGTGGAGCATATGGATGTTTAAACTCTGTAGCCTCACCTTTTACATAATCCTGGTTAAACTCTGTAAAGTAGCTTCATCTTTTACATAATCCTGGGAAAAGACATTGCTGTTTTAAAGCTATGTTTTTGCTCCCATGTATACCAAAACCCTTTTCCAAATTACAGTGCATTCGGAAAGTATTCAGACCTTCACTTTTTTCAGTTTTGTTATGTTGCAGCCTGATATTACAATCATTCAAATTCACTTTTTTCCCTCATTAATCTACACTCAGTACCCCATAATGACAAAGTGAAAACAGAATTTTAGAAATGTCTGTAAATTTATTAAAAAGGAAAAATGAAATATCACATTGGCATAAGTATTCAGACCCTTTGCAACAACACTTGAAATTTAGCTCAGGTGCTTCTTGATAGTTGCCAAGCTGTTTCTACACCTTGACTGGAGTCCACCTGTCATAAATTAAATTGATTGGACTTGATTTGGAAAGGCACACACCTCTCTATAGAAGGCCTCATAACTGATAATGCATACTGTATCAGAGCAAAAGCCATGAGGTCAAAAGAACTGCCTGCAGAGCTCAGAGACAGAATTATTGCAAGGCACAGATCTGGGGAAGGCTACAAAAAAAATTCTACTGCACTGAAGGTTCCCAAGAGCACAGTGGCCTCCATAATCCTCAAATGGAAGATGTTTGGCACAACCAGGACTCTTCCAAGAGCTGGTCGGCTGGCCAAACTGAGCAATCGGGAGAGAAGAGCCATAGTAAGAGAGGTGACCAAGAACCCGATGGTCACTCTGACTGAGCTCCAGAGAGCCTGTGTGGAGATGGGACAAAGTTCCAGAAGGACAACCATCACTGCAGCCTTCCATTGATCTGGGCTTTATGGCAGAGTGGCTAGATGGAAGCCTCTCCTCAGTGCAAAACACATGAAATCCCAGTTGGAGTTTGCAAAAAAGCACCTGAAGGACTCTCAGACTGTGAGGAACAAGATTCTCTGGTCTGATGAAACCAAGATTGAACTGTTTGGCCTCAATTCTAAACATTATGTCTGGAGGAAACCAGGCACTGCTCATCACCTGCCCAATACCATCCCAACAGTGAAGCATGATGGTGGCAGCATCATGCTGTGGGGGTGTTTTTCAGCAGCAGGGACTGGGAGACTGGCCAGGGTTGAGGGAAAGCTGAATGGAGCAAAATACAGAGATATCCTCAATGAAAACCTGTTCCACAGCGCTCAGGACCTCAGATTGGGCTGAAGGTTCACCTTCCAACATGACAATGATCCTAAGCACACAGCCAAGACGACACAGGAATGGCTTAGGGACAACTCTGTGAATGTCCTAGAGTGGCCCAGCCAGAGCCCTGACTTGAACCCTATTGAACATCTCTGGAGAGACCTGGAAATGGCTGTCCACCGACGGTCCCCATCCAACCTGATTGAGCTTGAGAGGATTTGCAAAGAAGAATGGCAGAAAATCCCCCAATCCAGGTGTGCAAAAGTTGTTGCGTCATACCAAAAAAGACTTGAGCCTGTAATTGATGCCAAAGCAGCTTCAACAAAGTACTGAGTAAAGGGTCTGAAAACTTATGCCAATGTGATATTTCAGTTCTTCCTTTTTAATAAATTTACAGAAATTTAATAAATTTCTAAAATTCTGTTTTCACTTTGTCTTTATGGGGTACTGAGTGTAGATTAATGAGAAAAAAAATGAATTTGAATGATAGTATCAGGTTGCAACATAACAAAATTGAAAAAAGTGAAGGGGGTCTAAATACTTTCCAAATGCACTGTATTTCCAAAGCAGCGAACAGCCCTAATATGCACTTTCTAAATATTCAAGGAAATAGAAAGGGAGGAAGTAGGATGGAAGGATGGTCTGCCCATAATTTAAGCCTTTTATTAGAGGCAAGGAGAGCCAATTTGGTGTAGTGGCTAAGGCACAAGACTAAAAATGGGGAGATCATGAGTTTCAGTCCTGCCTTAGGCACAAAGCCAGTTGGGTGTCCTTGGGCCAGTCACTCTCTCTCAGCCAAGAAAGCAGCCAATGGCAAACCACTTCTGAACTCTTGCCAAGAAAACTGCAGGTACTAGTCCAGGTAGTCACCAGGAGTCAACGTGGACTTGAAGACACAACTTAAATTAGAGGCAAGAACTGTAATTACATGAAGTTGTGTCATTTCTGTACCAACTTCCCCGTGACACTCCTTCCTTAGGGAATTCATGTTGCTCCCCTCTCTATCAACATTAGAGGCACGGTAATTTATGCAATTTTGTCAGGCCTTTGCTGATCTTTTGCTTGTTGTGAAGAAGAATCTTTTTGTCCTTTTGTTTTGCTGACTTGTTTGTGGGCACAGATGGGCAGTATTTATAAATACATTTTAAAAACAAGTAACAGATTCACCATTAACTAAGGTCTAGCAACTATTACTCAAAGGAAGTGGAAATGCATTATAAAAAGTTAGCTTTGAAGAATTACTAATGGAATAGTATATTCCTTGGCTGGTGTGCTGAGAGTACCTGATTGTTTCTGCACATCTTAAAAATGGATTTTATTCTAGGACTATAAGGTCACTTCTTCTGGATATAAACAATGCATCTCAATCAGCATTTTCTTCTGTCAATGACATCTGCTACTGATCCTTTTATCCTGGTATGTGAATTCTACAACCTGAAAGTAAAATGAACTAAATGTACAATGGATGTATTCTACCTTCTACTCTCATTCCCCTGGAAATAACAAATCTTTACTAAAAGTGGCTGCCATTGTTCTTTGCAAATTCATATATTCCAGAGAGACAACCTCACTGAATCTCAACTGTGGTCAGGGGCAATTATGAGAAACATCTGCCAATACCTGCATTGAAAAGATAAGCTGATTGTTAAAAGCGGATTTTATGAAAAAAGCATTGCAGGTAATCCCAAAATTGATCAGCTGTAAATAGGATGACTATTCTAATTATCTTTAGAATCATAACATTGCTTTGTAATTACTTTGAAGAGAATAAATAATGTAGTGCTATGCCAACAATTTTTCACATTTCTTTCCTTTAATCTGATGTACAATAAATTACTTTGGAATTTGAAATTTCAACTGAAATGCTGATGAAAGGGCTGCCAGATCCAGGCCCTTACTTCAGTTATAAGATGGGTGAGGGATGTGTATGAGTGTCCTGCCTTATTATATAACCATATTTTCAGTGTTCTATAGACTCCCTGACTTTCTACAGTTCAACTAAATCTTAAGGGAAAATACACAAGTCTTCCCAGAGGATGTTTTCTAATCAGAGGTTGGAGGCCAATGGAGAAAAAGTACATGAGACCTATGTAAGAGCAGCAATCGCTTCCTGCATCACCAAGCAACAATAAAGTAACTTCAAACACTACCAGAAGAAGTTCTGAAGCACACTGAGAATGAAGAAAAAAGCAGAACCCTATTTTGCAAAGCTAGAAAAAATTTGGGGAAATTAGATGACAGTTATTTTGCAGAGCCTTTGTAATTATTATTGGACAAATGTTCTTGGATTAAGCCTGGCAACCACTGATCCTGGCAAAGTGATTCAAAAATTTTTGGTGCTTTAAGCAGAATTTTATTCAAAACATTCATGAAAACATCATGTTGCTCAGCTTCTAAATGTACGTATTACAGCAGACTGGTATAAGAACAAGGTAATAAACTACTAAACAGAGGCTGCAGTCTTATTATGGGTGCATTCTTATAAATGCCTATAACCAAAGCAATGACTTATCTGCAACTGTACAATTTCTATTCATGCTTCCTTGTATCAGGATGCCAATACATTGTTCCACAGCAAAAAAACAAAAATTTAAGTCCTTAACTTTATTAAAAAAACATTAAAAAGTTGTTCACAGAACAGTGGTAGTAATCTACTCTTCAAGAGTTTGCAAACAATGCTAGTCAATGCTGCACACAGAACCAAAGATCAGCCTGGAAATGCTCCATCTGAGACAGAAAGGTTTGACTAAGAGGAAACCTTCACCTGAAAAGGCACAGTGGAAACAGGTTTGGATGCTCAAAGTATAACAGAAATCATCCATAACAACAGGTGAATGTTTCTGGGAACTTTTTTGTTAATATAACCCACTTGTTCACAAATAATAATAATAATAATAATAATAATAATAATAATAATAATAATAGATTTGTCTTGGCAACTCCCGTATATCAATGGTGATAACAATGTAACAGCTTTGTTCCCATCTGACAGAAAATAATGGCATGTTCTGCAAAGCAAAAGTTAAACATGACCGTATGTATTTATTAGTTCCACAGTGTTTTGACAGATTGCAATTCAAAGGATGCTGACACGCTCACTGAGGGTTTTCAACTCTGCTTCTTCTGGCTCAGGATTTTCACTGTGGTTAGTGTTCAGACTCATAAGGTGTGCGGGATACTGCAAACTATTGTCTCCTGCATATTGTTCCCACCGGGAATCATCACTTTCATGGGTTATGTAACGCTCGCCTATTTTACATTCGAGCTCCCGTAAATCAAGCCAGGCTTGGTAATCCTGTAAAGCAGGATAACAAGTTTAATTAATATTCAAAAAACCACTGACAGTATAAACAATATCACACTCATTTCCTATTCTAGTAATAAGAGCTCCAATGCATTTTCCTTTTTAAAAGTTCAGATATGGCTTCATCTCAACATGCAGACAGACCACTAGCTCAACGATTTCGGTTTAATCTATGTTCCAAGATTCCTAGTCACCAGGCCTTTTGGGGGATTTGAAATCCAAGCATGTCAGGGATGCCAATTTGGGGAAAGATGATGTACACTGAATGGCAAGAGTCTTCCAGGACCCTGACAGAGTCCTGAGCCCAGGACATTCTGCATGAAAAGTACGTGGTGCATCATAACTTCATATAATCTAAGCAATGCTGTGCAAAATTCAAGAAGGATTACACCTGGATTCTAGGAGCAGCCTACACATGGGGCTGTTAGCGTTCAAACCAGCCCCTTGCTTTTCAAATGTCCAGATAATTGTGCTTACATCTGTAGCAGTGTGAGAAACTGTTGTCTTTGTTTGATACCCAACTACAAATATTAAAGAGGTAAAAGGCATGAAATTTATAGCATTACCTGTAGCCAGGGGTGGCTTAATGTCTTGTCCACACTGTAACGTTTTCTCATTTTCACTTGCAACAAATTATTTATGAGATCAATAGCTGGAGAAAAAAATACAATTTCAGAGGACACCATTCTCTAAAATGCGCTTGAATATCATGCAATAACAAAATCAAAATAGGAAGGCCAAACAAATAATTCAGTTTTTGTCAACCATTTTGACAGAAAGGTGTAGCTTAAATGTGTTAAAGAGAGAAGTTCAAATGAACAGAAAGGTGACAATCAGTCTCATTTTGACATTTGTGATTCAACAGCTGAATGGACAGCACCTTAATTAATGCAATTTCTTGTTTTTGCTTTTCTCTGTGCAGTTTTCATTGCTAGACAAGCTGTTTGGCTGTGAAAACTGTTGTGGTGAAAAGTGAAATATGGTTCTCTTGTGTGCTGATATATCTATTCTCTACTGTCAAATCAATATGATTATCCTAGCATTTGTACTAGATAGAAGATTTTGAAAGATGATTGTATGTTAGGATATGATATTGTAATTCGGCCTAGAGCTTTTTCAAGAAGCTTGTTCTCTAGCTGTTCCATTCTCCTTAGCCAATATTCCAGTGTTCTGGGGGGGCGGGGCGGGGGAGAGAATTACAGCTGGAAAAAAGGAACTTCCAATAAACTTCACTGGTTACTCACATGGCAAAGTATCATACAATGACAGTGTTATCACTGCTAAATGTATCTGACATCCATGTGTTGCATATATTTGGTTGAAAAGAAACAGCTGTCATATACTCAGTATTCCTCTCCAGATATCCACTCTCAACACATAGCCATTACAGCTAAACAAACCACTACCAAATCACCTCCAGGGGCAGAGAAATGGTCTCCAGTCATTATATGATTCCTCTATTTATCAGGAAATGCATGAAGGTGGCTTGTAATATATTGTTCCCATGAACACTTGGTATCTGGCTGGAAAACGTACATATCCATGCATTCTTCAACTTACTTTTTCTTGGTTGAATACAATTTCCCATTCTCAGTAAGAGAATCAAGAATGTGCCTTTGTTTACCTCTAGCATACTGTATCCATAATTTGTTTGAAGTTTTATATTAAGTTTCCACTTTAGAAGTACATGAAATGGCAAGGAATATTCAGCCAGTGTGTGGTTGCTGCATTTGGCAATTAAAGAAAATTATTAAAGCGCAACTGAAAATCATATAATTGATTTCTTTTAAATTAGTTGTCTATGTATTCAGTGGATAATCAACTTTGTCATATAGAAGCTGTCAACAAT
Source organism: Python bivittatus (assembly GCF_059951505.1). NCBI lineage: Eukaryota > Metazoa > Chordata > Lepidosauria > Squamata > Pythonidae > Python > Python bivittatus. The sequence continues at coordinate 16,859,848 of NW_028277075.1, read as the reverse complement.
TAGTAGAAGGTCCATATGAATATTAGCACATGTATGAACCTCTAATCAGGATAATTTTTGAGATCAGTGTAATTTTCTGTTGTCTATTCCTTGTTTGATAGTATGTTTCATATTATCCATGCAAAAGCACCATAATGTTTTGAATAAAAGCAATAGCTAATACAACAAATGGATATTTATCAGGACTATTACATGATTTTAAGGGTCACATTGAGCAATGTTACAAAATGTCCAGGGATACAGTGGGGCAAAAAAGTATTTAGTCAGCCACCAATTGTGCAAGTTCTCCCACTTAAAAAGATGAGAGAGGCCTGTAATTTTCATCATAGGTATACCTCAACTATGAGAGACAAAATGGGGGGGAAAATCCAGAAAATCACATTGTCTGATTTTTAAAGAATTTATTTGCAAATCATGGTGGAAAATAAGTATTTGGTCACCTACAAACAAGCAAGTTGTCTAGCTCTCACAGACCTGTAACTCCTTCTTTAAGAGGCTCCTCTGTCCTCCACTCGTTACCTATAGTAATGGCACCTGTTTGACCTTGTTATCAGTATAAAAGACACCTGTCCACAACCTCAAACAGTCACACTCCAAACTCCACTATGGCCAAGACCAAAGAGCTGTTGAAGGACACCAGAAACAAAATTGTAGACCTGCACCAGGCTGGGAAGACTGAATCTGCAATAGGCAAGCAGCTTGGTGTGAAGAAATCAACTGTGGGAGCAATAATTAGAAAATGGAAGACATACAAGATCACTGATAATCTCCCTTGATCTGGGGCTCCACACAAGATCTCACCCTGTGGGGTCAAAATGATCACAAGAACGGTGAGCAAAAATCCCAGAACCACATGGGGGGACCTAGTGAATGACCTGTAGAGAGCTGGGACCAAAGTAACAAAGGCTACCATCAGTAACACACTACACCGCCAGGGACTCAAATCTTGCAGTGCCAGACGTGTCCCCCTGCTTAAGCCAGTACATGTCCGGGTCCATCTGAAGTTTGCTAGAGAGCATTTGGATGATCCAGAAGAGGATTGGGAGAATGTCATATGGTCAGATGAAACCAAAGTAGAACATTTTGGTCTAAACTCAACTCGTTGTGTTTGGAGGAGAGAGAATGCTGAGTTGCATCCAAAGAACACCATACCTACTGTGAAGCATGGGGGTGGAAACATCATGCTTTGGGGCTGTTTTTCTGCAAAGGGACCAGGATGACTGATCACTGTAAAGGAAAGAATGAATGGGGCCATGTATCGTGAGATTTTGAGTGAATACCTCCTTCCATCAGCAAGGGCATTGAAGATGAAACGTGGCTGGGTCTTTCATCATGACAATGATCCCAAACACACCACCCGGGCAATGAAGGAGTGGCTTCGTAAGAAGCATTTCAAGATCCTGGAGTGGCCTAGCCAGTCTCCAGATCTCAACCCCATGGAAAACCTTTGGAGGGAGTTGAAAGTCCGTGTTGCCCAGCGACAGCCCCAAAACATCACTGCTCTAGAGGAGATTTGCATGGAGCAATGGGCCAAAATACCAGCAACAGTGTTTGAAAACCTTGTGAAGACTTACAGAAAACGTTTGACCTCTGTCATTGCCAACAAAGGATATATAACAAAGTATTGAGATGAACTTTTGATATTGACCAAATACTTATTTTCCACCATGATTTGCAAATAAATTCTTTAAAAAGCAGACAATGTGATTTTCTGGATTTTTTTCCCCATTTTGTCTCTCATAGTTGAGGTATACCTATGATGAAAATTATAGGCCTCTCTCATCTTTTTAAGTGGGAGAACTTGCACAATTGGTGGCTGACTAAATACTTTTTTGTCCCACTATATGTGTTTACCATCATTCTTCTTACTTTTTTTCACAGGCTTCAATAATTTTTACTGATTGTTCATAAGCCACATCAAGAGTATTATCAACTAAAAAGAATGGGACTGCAACAAATAAGAAACATCCTGTACATGGAGAATATATGTTATACATGTTAACCAACTTTTGTTTGTTGAGATTGCTAAACTGAATCATACTATTTTACTATTTTCTCTAGCTTTTTCTCAACTGATCGGTAGTTGCTAATTCCCAGGTGCACTTTCTGAAACTTCTAGCTTAACATGTTGAGAGTTGGCTTAACCAGTCACATGCAAACCATGAATTATAAGCCTTCCTATTTATGCATGGTTCTGGTCCTAGGAAAACTAGGTCCTAATGAACTCAATGATGTTAGTTTCCAGCATAATAAGAGTAACTTTTTGTGAGATGGGCAGCCATACAAATTAGATAGATAGATAGATAGATAGATAGATAGATAGATAGATAGATAGATAGATTTATGTTTAAAGAAGATGGGTTGTTTCATCCTATAACTCAAGAGAAGCATTCTATAGAACTGTAACCATGATAGAATTACACAGAAACATGATTATTATAAAACAATAGTTTTTAGACACTCTTTAAAACTTATTTTATACTCAAATTTCAGAACCAGTTATTCCATTCAAAAATGTATGTAGGGTCAAAAATATAACCAGGCACAGCAACATTAGGCAATCACAAAGAATTTTTAATGTTACACATTCGTGGCAGTAATAAATTTTCCTGGGTGTAAACCAATTTTCTTCCTTGAATGGACTATTGCTTTCTAATCCAGCTAAACCTCACATTTGGTATTAGTACTGGAAATTGCACATTTTCTTCTCCAGAATATAACAAAAATGATGCTGTATATAAGAAAGATGAAACAGAAGTCTATCTTGAAATGCAAAACAGCATTCAAATAAACCTGTGGTAATCTTCAGAAGTTTTCTCTCTCCAACAAGAATATATTTCCTCTATGCTGCTTCCCACTTCACACATTAATCTGTACACAAGTACAAGTTGCAGGTATGTTAGGACTGTACATATCATTTAACAAGGCTCTTTTCAAAAAGTTCCTCTGGATTTGCTCCTTGAAAGTCACAAAGCGGCCCCTCCTAAGGTCTTTTGGACATGCCTGTGTATGCTTAGAAGATCCTTTGCTGGTGAAAGTGAAACAACCTGTGCAAATAATTTGCACAGGTCTAATGTATATACATTATTGTTGATACACATTTGATAATTGAGAAAGCCAAAGAATACCCAACTAAGTCAGTGTGTGCTTTATTGTTTATAGAAAGGCCTTCAAGAGCAAGTTATGGAATATGCTTAGAAAAATGGAAATCCCAGAAAATCTCACTGTCATCATGTGAAACCCATACACCAGAAATGAAGCCACAGTATGGACCGAACATGGAAAACATCCTGACTCCAGGTTGGCAAAGGAGTGCGACAAGGATGTATACTCTCCCCTTATTTATTCAACCTGTACATGGAAGATATACTGAGGGAAATTGGATTGGAAGAAGATGAGCATGGTTTTAAAACATCAATAACTTATACTATGTGGATGACGTTATTCTGATAGCTGACAATGCAAATAATTTGCACACTCTAGTAATGAAAGTCAGAGAACATAGCGAAAAAATGGGATTGTAATTAAATATAAAGAAGACCAAACTAATCAGAACAAATACAGCAACCAGTTTTAGAAGTGACAATGAAGATAATGAAGTGGTGGATAGCTTCTGCCTTTTATAATCAAATAATAATAGTAAAAGAATCAGCAGTCAGGAAATATGCCACAAACTAGCACTTGGTAAAGTAGCCATGAAGGCCTTGGAAAAGATATTCACAGGCCAGGAGATCAGTATTGTGCAGGCAATGGTTTTCCTTGTGACATTCTATCAAAGCAAAAGTTGGACTTTGAAGAAGAGGGATAGAAAGAACATTGATGCTTTCACATTTTGGTGTTGCAAAAGACTTCTGAGAATACCATGGATAGTCAAGAAAACAAATAAACAGATCACAAATCAATTTAGAGTTCTCACTTGAGACACAAAAGACCAGGCTCAAATTATCATACTATGGACACAGTATGCAAAGACCTAACTCTCTGGAAAAGTTAGGGAGGGAATTCTTGGAAGCTTGGTATTCAGACAAGGCAGCCATCAACAGGCACATAGAGATAAACAACATCTACACACTACTCAAAAGAGACAGTAGAAAAGAAAACAAAAGACCAGAACATCTCCTCACCAGCAATCGTCACCCAGATAAGCAGAGATTACCGCCAGGCACACAATCAAGCAGGGAACAATACCCTAATCAAGGAAATACCAGAGGAAAAAACAAAACAAAACCCACACCCCCACCAACACTGGCAGGGCATGCCGCTGTATATAAATAGAGACCAAACCCCATTCCATTCTAGCACTGAAGATGTTACCTAGCCAGGTAATGAAATGTCTGCAAGAAAAGAACCAAGCTCAGAGAACCCCCAAGGACTCCACAGTCTCTGGAAAAGTCTATAATGCTGAGAAAGTTGGAAGGAAAGGAAGAAGAGGACAACCAGCAGCAAGATGGATGGACTCAATTACAGTGGTGATGGATGCACCATTGGAAGGTGTGAAGGACCTGGCTGGGGACACACGCTTCTGGAGAAAATGTATCTATGTTGTCCCTAAGGATTGACATTGACTTTATGGCACATAATCAATCACTGTACGTATATATGGCATAGTGTTAATTGCATGCATAGTTCTATACAATTTTCCAAATATTGCATTACATACGAACACATTTTTATTCAGGAATTTGGTATACTGAAGGCTCAGTTCCACAGTATGTCTGGAAGAGAAGGTGCTCTGATTTTTACTGGAACTTCTAGCCTTCATGATGAAGAAATTTAATTATTTCTTGCCTAGCCCTGATTTAACTGAAAGCTACTCCTCCCAATAGTATATAGCTTCCTGTTCTTATGGAGAGGGAATAAATAACCATACCATCTTTATGCATTGTTCCTCCATGACAAACTCTATTAGTTCCCTTTAAAGGATAAATTATTATGTATCACGAAGTCTCGCTCTAGGGGCACTGTGTCTCCAAGTACATAGGAGGAAGTACTGTGCAGTCAAATAACTGCTTGAGTGTTTTGTTTTGATTTTTGATAAAAAGTAAGAATTCACCCACCTTGTACTTAAAAGGTAAGAAAAAAATCTGAGAATATTGAATTTAGTGCCAGCTACAATATTCTCTTTAAGATTATAATTGAATCTTTTTAATCTTCTGTTTGGATTTGATTTTGGATTATTATTATTATTATTATTATTATTATTATTATTATTATTTCTATTACTCAGCAGATAGTTATGTTGGACATCCTATATGGAAAGTCATGATATATTGTTTAATTAATAGATACATAAGTACATATCTAAATAAATAAAGGAATAAAAGAATACCTTCATGAGAGATTTCCTTCCAGGGATTGGGTGGGTACATAAAAGCAGCATTCTGGATTTGATCATGAATATCCTCATCTTCATTGAATGGAAATGTACCACTGAGGCTAACATAAATAATGACCCCAACAGACCACATATCAAGTGATCTATTGTATCCTTTGTTTCTCAGTACTTCAGGAGCAAGATATGCTGGTGTACCCACAAGTGAACGTCTAAATGACTTCTCTCCAATAATTCGGGCAAAACCAAAATCACAAAGCTTTACCTATTTGGTACAAAAATTGATGAGACAACTCCATTATAAAGTAGGGCTATATCCAATATCATATAAATTAACTTCTACTTGTGTAATGAGATTGTTTCCTGATAACTGCCCCCTCCTTCCCATATATATCCCACTCATTTGTTCTAAAAGTTACTCTAACCTACAGGGAAAAAAATGGTAGTTGAGTGCTTAGTGTGATGTCAGTTTTGCTAGTGGACAGAAATAATTAGAGCTGGATCTAAAGATCTCATAGCTTTAAAAAAAAAAAAAGGAATAAATTATGCATAAGAATACCAATTTAGCAGGCACCAAGATGAGAATATAATATGCAACATGTTTGATTTGTATTAGCTTTGTGCATATTAGTAGTATTTTAGTAGTAATTTACTGTGCTTCTTTGTATCACTGTTGCATTCCCACAAATTGGACAAAATACATACAAAGCACACATGACCCTTTCTTTAAAGGGTGATATTATGAGTAGCATTAGTATTTAAACAACTTAAGTATATTCAGGGCCTTACAATGTAGGCAACAAGTATAAAACTCTGCTTTGTAGAGCTAGGGAGAGAATCTGGAGGAAAGGAATAGTAAATGAAGTTTCTTATACAATTGATATGATGTACCGATATCAGGGCATATATTTCTGTAGCAATATAAACAAACTAGTTTCCTCATATGCTTGAAATACCAGTGAGGTTATATGTGAATTTAGCTGATTGCTTGGCCTTTCCTCCATGCTCAAACAAGCTTTTTTTAAAAAAAAGAAAAGTAAAGGCAGGCATGTATGTCACATGCAGACAGAGGCATTGTTTTAAAGTTAAGAAAACTATACTCCAGAAGAGGAGGAGGAGGATGCTTCATCATCATCACAGGAAATCACAGTTGCTGCTAAGACTTTTGGCTTTGACTACAACCAGGAGGAACATGTTTCATCTATGTTCCAGTCTCTATACTGGCAGGTATAGTGTACTTCATAGTGAGCTTAGAGCAGAAATTATGCAGATTTAGAAACACTAATACATTTCACTTAAATTACAATTTAGAACTCCTCATGTAACGTAGAGGAAGGGCATATGCTTTGAACATTTAGGCATATAAGAGACAACGATAATGATCAGAATCCCCCATGATAGCTCACCAATTTATGTATATGTGCACACAAAGAAAATCTAGAAATTCTCATGCAGGTTCTCACATATAATTTAATCTGCATCCATATAATTCAGATTAAAAGCAAGATGCATGGATTTATATTTTGCAATTTTCAGAGATAAATTTGACTGGTCCTTTAGTTGTGTTATTGGACTACAGTCATGGAAAGCACTCCTGGAACAAAGAACTAAATCATATGCTGAGGAGCTCAGCTTCAAGAAAATGAAACATGTTTTTTTACATTATTTTCTAAAACATAATTTTATATTTCAGTGAAAAGCAACTGAAGTATTGAGTGCCATAAATCAGTTTCAGTAATTGTAATTTGTTTTAATAGAGGATTGAATTGTATTTGGGCAACGAAAAATATTTTGACTTGCCTGTGGGAAAGGGTCAGCTGATGCTAGCAATACATTCTCTGGCTTGAGATCACAATGAACAATGTTTTTAAAATGAAGATGCCTCAAAGCAACAAGGATCTATAAAGAAACAAATCAACTGTGCTGTAATATAGAAAATGTATTCAATATTTATTTATATTTTAATGTGTTCCTAGAAATGTGATATAACATCAGTAAACACAAGGATGGTGATTTAATTGAACTGATTTTAAAGAATGTATTTAATGATCCCATCCCAAATTAGATAAACAATTTACAAAATGAGAGGAACATAATATTAAGTTATCATAAAATATCATCAATACTCTATTGTTATTACTAACACTACATAAACATTGGCCTGCACATACTACCATACTAATTAAGGGGAAAGCAGTTCAACAAACTCTTTGCTTAAGCTGGATTGCACTGGAGAATTTGTTCAGTTTGCATTTTAATATCCAATTACCAAATTCACACTTTCTGAATCAATATATGAACAATGCCACAGTCATTTTTGGTATTCACACTTCTTAAGAGTTTTGCACAGCAATTTTCCAAACAAAAATATGTATATTGGTGAAATACTATAAGGGAAAACTGCTTCTAAAAGATGTGTCTATGATGCAACAATGCATACAAAATATGTAAATTAGGAGAAACACACATGAAAATGCCAACAAATATTCCTGTAGTCTTTTTTAAAAAGAAGCTGCAAACTAATGCAGAAATAGGATGGACAAATTAAGGTCTGGAAAAAGTAAAAACTTGGCTTGTACATTCAATCCTAAATGACCTCTATCATACATGAAGAATATTTGAAAATATACTTAATTTATAGAATTGAATCTCACATGAAACTAAGTATCATATTTGACATCTATCCCTAATGGGCTTTTACCTGTGTAATTAAAAACTTGGTTATCCGTTCTGGCAACCTTCCTTTTTCACTTGACAAGATCATCTCCAGCATATCTCCATGGAGCTTCTCCATAACAACAAACACCCTTTCTGGTGTCTCGAACATGCATTCCAGATTTACAACCCCCAGGTGATGCAGATTCTATAATAAAAGATAAACACTATTTAAATGAGCCAATTTGTCTACATCCAATGACAAGTTTCAGGGAATATTAGGTTATTGTACAGTCATTCATTTTTCAAGTCCTTTGGCACCAACATAAGTATAACAAGGCAGGAAGAAAATACATTAGTAATAATACACAGTGCTAATTAAGCACCCAAGATGGTACAAATCTGTTTAGAACCTGTCAAACATTTGGTCTGACACCTTAACATTTTTTTTTCTATATAAGGAACTCAACTTTTTTGTTCTAATCAACCTACTTTAAAAGTTATAAAGTAGAGTAATGTTCCCTGGTCTTTAATATCCACTCCAGAGATCTGTAGCAATCAACACAATCTCAACAAGCAGGCTTAAAGCCAAACTAAAATGGGTCTGTGAACTGAACTATGATGAATTAGGATTAATACTGGGAGAACAGGTTTCCTATTAGCATCCATGATGTAAAATTCTATGAATTTGCCATGAGTGTCTCTAAATAAGATTAACATTTGGAAAGAGTTTGTCGTTAGCATCTATGATGTAAAACCTTTGCCATTAGCATCTGCCTATACTATACTTCACCATTTCAGTTCAGTGTTCACATCTAAAGCTGGAACCCTTCACATCTAAAGCCGAACACAGGAAAGCTTTCTTGCTGTAAAAACTGCTGCTAAAACTGTAGATACTTTTGAATATAAGATGTCATCTGCCTGTGTTCAGAGGGAAGACTCATCCTTCACACACACAGGGCAAGTTCCTTCCTTTTTCTTAATGACTGAACTGGGTTAATCTCATACTGTTACGTGTGTAGGGAGAAACAGAACCTTAATATGCACTGATATATTATCTGAATTATAATTGGGATGGGTTATCCTAAAAATATATATATATTAACTGCTGTAAACACTGGTCATTTTGATTTCAAAATTCCTGTATTTAAAATAGATTAGAAATTATCCTAAAAAGAGACATCACATGAGAACTTTATCTGGAGATTCAGTGTATAATTAGTTCCATAGATTTCTCCTGCTGAAACCTTTCTCAGTAGGTTTTATTGCCCTGCTCTAAATTAAATACATACAGGATATAATTGGTAATTAAATAAAAGATACCTGTAAAATTGCAACCTCATTACGAAGTTGGCTTTCTTGCTTAGTTGGAAATCTCAGTTTGTCAATGATTTTAATTGCTACATCTCTTCCTGTTTTCCGATGTTTTCCTGTTTGATGAAAAATATGCCAATTAACGTGAGCAGTTCTGAGAAGCGGCACCTTCTAAAATTCACTTTTTTCTTTTATTAAAATTTAACTTTTGTCTTTTTGAACAGAAACTTTTCTCTTCCAATTAAAGGTTGATCCAAGGCAGGTTTCCCCAGCTAGATACCATGGGATATTCTGGGATTACAATGCCCATCATTCCCAGCTACATTGGCATTTGGGACTAGAAGCTTCAAACCACACCAAATATAAAGTGGCTATCCAAGGCAATAAATCTTTTTTGCATTTAATCCCATGACCATTTTAAATATATTTTTAGACAGACAGGAATCTCTTCTCTGATAGGGCAAAAGACCTGTACTGTTATACTCTGAAAAAAACAGTATAGGAGAATTATAGAAGAGAACAGGACAAGAGCAAAGGTTATGAATCATTCTCTTTTTCTTGCCCTACACAACAGTTTTTTATATACATATGTAAGAGCAAAGGGTTATGTGCCCACCCTAACTACATAATAGTTTTTCATACACATTTGCAACCTCTACTATATTTTGTAAACATGTCAAGAAAAGGTGAAACTTATCTAAGAATTGTAGATAATGTGATCCATAATTTTGCCATGCAAACCATTTGAAAGAAAGAGCCACTATTCACAGTCCAAAGCACCCTGTGTGCACAAGTTTCCCACAAGCAATTATAGAAAAAGAACTGGAAGAACATGAAGCCAATTCTCAAGAGAAGCCAGTTCTGCCCAGAGACCACCAGCCTGACCCCTTGCCTTCAGATGAAAGTAGGAACCTTTTGCCAAGTTTTAACTTTAAAAAAAAAAGCAACACAGAAATACTTATAAGGGAGAAACCTTCTCTGACTTCAAACTCCAAAATTAAAATGCAAAAGACAGCATTGCAAAGTGGTTTCAGAATACCATGATTCTGAATAGTATATCTCAGATTATAAAACCTAATGCCACATGCTGAAAATGGCTAAATAATTATTCTGTCTTCTGTCTGCTTTCCTTGTGATTAATTTTTTTATAACTTCCTATTTAAAATAGTTACATAAATTCTAATTTTATAAGAAATGTTGCATTTAAATTTCATTTCATTTTCCCAATGTATATGTAAAGAGTCTTACCTCCATAAACAATTCCAAATTGTCCTGATCCTAAAACTTCATCTGGGAATATTTGATACACTGTACTGATATCCTGTTGATACAAATATTTTGCAACTTGAACTGTTTTTCTGAATCTTAAATTGGCAAATTAAAACACACAAACAAACAAGAGATGCCACTGAATTCCACTCAAAGTGCAGTAGCTTGAATTCTGGTAAAGCAAGTTCAGAACATGGAAAGCAAGTGTTTCACTCTACACTGCCCTAGTCCAATCTGATTTGGAGTACTCTGTCCAGTTCTGGGTATCACAGTTCAAAAAGGACATTGGAAATTGAAATTAAGTCCAGAGGAGGCTACCACGGTGGCGAAGGATATGGAAACCAAGCCTTGTGACAGTTAAAGGATATGGGTATGTTTGCTTATAGAAAAGGATTTTGAGGGGGAGATATGATAGCAATCTTCAAATATCTAAAGGGTTGTCATATAAAGAAGGGAATGGACTTATTCTCTATTGCTCCAGGGTCAGAATCAATGGGTTAAAACTTCAGATTCAGACTAGAGTTCCAGACTGTATGAGCTATCAGTCACTGGAACAGGCTGCCACATTAAGTGGTGAGCTCTCCTTTGCTAGTCATCTTCTAACAGTGGTTGGATGGTCATCACTCAGAGATGCTGTAATGGATTGTTTAGGGAGTTGAACTAGATGACTTCTAAAGTTCCTCCAGTCCTATAATTCTAAGATTTTTGTAAAAGAGTACAGGTACTCCTTGTTTACCGACCAATCATTCAGGGTCTGTTCAAAGTTATAACGGTGGAGAAAAAGGACACTTACGACCGGTCCTCAAAGTTGCAACTGCTGCAGAGTCCTGTGGTCATGTAATGGTTGCAGCATTCCAAAGTCACATGATCACCGTTTGTGACCTTCACAGCTAGCTTCTGACCAGCAAAGTCAATGGGAAGCTGGCAAAAATTTGCAAGTCTTGGTTGTGTAACATCATGCTTACGACTTGCAGTGATTCACTTAACAACTGCAGTCAGAACTGACAAACTGACATCATAAGTCAGGCATGGTCATGAGACATTTCACTTTACAATTGCATTGTTTAGCAACAGTTGCCACTCCAAATTGCAGTCAGTAAGTGGGGACTACCTGTATTCCAATTCATTCTGAAATCCACTGTATCCTGGGTATCTCATGTACCTAGACCCCAAATGCTTCTGCATTTAAAGCCTGTGGCCAACAATGGAACAGAGGCAGCTGTTACATTTCTTAAGTCAGCATTATGACCACCCATATTATATGGGCTCTACAAATCCAGAGAATAATTTCATTTCATTTTATTTATCATATTTATATAACAAATTTTATTATTATAAAAAAACTAAAAAGGGTAGGGAGAGCATAGATGTTACACACAATGTAACCACTTCATTAAATTCCCATTTCCATGAGACCCTCAAGCCTGTTGACATAACTAAGTTTTAAGGGACTTCCAGAAGGATTTCAAAGAGAGGGCCAAGCTCACCCCGGGGGGGATGATATTCCACAGGGTGGGTGCCATGGCAGAAAGGGCCTATCTCCTTGGTCCCACCAAATGTAGTCCTTTAACAGATGGGACCTGGAACATGCCTCTCCTGCTGGACCTGATGGGACGGACAGAAGTAATCGGGAAGAGGAAGTCCATCAAATAACCTGGCCCCATGCCATGTAGGGCTTTAAAGGTCAAAACCAGCACCTTGAATTGGACACAGAAGCAAACTGGCAGCCAATGAAGCTCGCGGAGCAGAGGTGTAATGTGTGCCATTCTAGGGGCACACATAATGGCCCACGCCACTGCATTTTGCACCAGCTGAAGTTTCCAGATACTCTTTAAGGGCAGCCCCATGTAGATTGCATTACTGTGGTCCACTCGGGAAGTGACCAGGGCCTGACTGGCCATGAGCAGAGCCTCCCAATCCAGGAACGGGCACAACTGATGAACAACTTGGAGCTGTGCAAAGGCCCTCCTAGTCACAACTGCTACCTGCTCTTCAAGCAGGAGTTCTGAGTCCAGCAGGACCCCCAATTTGTACAGTGGGTCTGTCTGGGGCAGTGCAACCCCATTCAATATCAAGGATGGTATAGTCCCAGAATGAGAAGGCCCCAAAACCCAGAGCCAGGAGTCAGTTGAAGCCTGTTGTTCCCCATCCAGATCCCCACACCCCCCAGGCATCAGGATAGGACATCAACAGCATCACTTAAATTGCCAGAGGCAGAGATGTGTCATTGGGTATCACGACCATACTGATATCTCACCCCATGGTGATGGATGATCTCACCCAGTGGCTTCATGTAGATGTTGAATAGGAGTGGAGAGAGCACTGAAGCCTGCAGCACCCCACAAAGTAGGGGCCCAGGGCGGGATCTCTCCCCCCTCAATCACCACAACTGGTATCAACCCCAGAGAAAGGAGGAGAACCAGCACAGTACTGTGCCACCCACCCCAATCCCTGGAGCTGGTCTAGAAGGATAACATAGTCGATGGTATTGAAGGCCACTGAGAGGTCAAGCAGAGCAAGGATGGATGCACAGTCCTATCCCACTCTCGCCAGAGATTATCCAAAAGCGTGCCCAATACCATTTCTGTCCCATACCCAGGCCTGAATCCTGACTGAAAGGGATCCAGATAATGCACTTCATCCAAGATCATCTGAAACTCAGCACAATCACCTTCTCAACCACTTTCCCCAAAAAGGAGAGGTTAGTTGAAAATTGCCCAGTATAGTGGGGTCTAGCAATGATTGCTTGAGGAGAGGGCGAACTAGCACTTTCTTAAGAGGTGGAGGAATAACCCCCTCACCCAAGGAAGAATTCACTACCACCAGAACCCACTCACATGACATCCCCCTGGGCAGCTTTAATTAGCCAGGAGGGGCATCAATTTAAAGAGCAAGTGGCTGAGCTCACAGTCATAAGGACCTTGTCCACTTCCTCAGGCCCAACCATTTCAAACTGTTCCCATGGAACAGGGCAGGATTCTGCCCCGGAAACCTCTTCAGGACCTGAAACAAGGCTGGAATCCAGCTCGAACAAATTCAAGTGACTTTATCCAATAGCTGCTAAGCAAATTCTTCCACATAGCCCTGCGGGGGGGAGGGGTTCTCCGCACCCCCTCTACCCAAGAGGGTACATGTCACCCAAAACAGGGTCATGGGACTATCTGCAGTTGCAATAAGGGCAAAGAAGTATTGATGCTACACCACCCTTACCACCACGAGGTAGGCCTTAATAGCAGCTCTAACCTGTGTTCTGTCGAGTTTGTCCCTCGTTGTGTGCCAGCAATGCTCTAGATGTCTCTTCTCCCATTTCACCTCCCTCAGTTCCTCTGTAAACCACAGAGAATGATGGGATCCACGAGAGGGGAGAGGTTGTGTAGGCACAATCCAATCCAAGGCCTCAGCAGCCCTCCTGTTCCAGGCAGCAACCAAGGCCTCAGATCCCCAGCACCCTATGAAACCCATCCAGGTCCATCCATCACTGAGGGCAGACTTATCTAATAGATCCCACCTCCCTGAAGTAGATGATGGTGCCAGAGAACCCCATGGTAATAAGGACATGATCTGACCATGACAAGGGGGACACCAACAGTTCCCCCAATTCCAGATCACATTGCCACTGCTCCGACAGAAAAACCAGATCCAGTGTGTGACCACTGTCCCATTTTAGGCCCTGGATGATCTGTGATAGGCCCATGTCTATTATGGTAGCCATGAACTCCTGGGCCACCATAAACCCCACACCTAGACAAGGCAGACTGAAGTCCCCCAAGATTGTAAGTCTGGGGAATTCCACCGCCAACCCAGAAATGGTGTCTAGAACCTCAGGCAGGGAGGTTGCTACACAGCAAGGAGGCTGGTACAACAGCAACAGTCCCAACTGTTAATCATGACAATTTCAGTCTGAGGAAGAAACTCTCTCTTGCTAGGTTCCATTTCATGTCTTTTATAGTTTCTAAGGTTAGCAATAATAAGATACTTAAATACCAATGTCAATGTCACTGGAATTAGATTAGGTTTGAGGACGTCCTCATTTGTTTAACTGTTCTTAAATGCAAGCAAATAGAAAAAAATTATCATACTGACATAATAAAAGACAGAAATAACTAGTCAATTACCACATTTTCTTGGACTTGGCAGTTGGACACAGAAATACTTATGGATATATTTCCTAGAAAGAAGAGATCCAATCATTATTGTATGACATACAATATCAAATTAAAGAATATTACTGTACACTATAACAGCAGGTGCTCACATGTGCATTCGTGAGAACTTGCAAAAGCAAAGAGGAAAACAGGAATAAGGCTAAGGAATAATATATTACCTCTATGTAACCAAATTAAATTAGAATTAAACTGTAATGAAATTATATTCAGGTTTTGTCCTAACTGCCCTCTTCTGACTCCATTCACCTGATGGCACAATGACTTGAATCTCTGCCTAGTTGCAGGGACCTAAATGCTGGGTAAAATGCACACATTCATTCCATTCTTTGCACTAGTGTATCTACTATACTATTTAAACATTAGTTCAGCAACTGACAAAATTTTAATGTCTGTTGTTGTTATGGGCCACTTCAGTGTTGCTGGGGATGTCAACACAGTTTTAACTGGTCTGGAATATTTCTGTGGTATACCTGAATGGTGCTTACAGACCTCAGACTTACTGTGCAAACTTGGTCCTGAACCAGCAGATGCTCCTTTGGGGATGACAGGCATCAAGGCATGCTGGATTGCCATCTCCCACATTCTTGCCACATCTGGGCCACAACCATTTGTGAGAACGCTGTTATTAGCTGAAAGACTTGGTAGGTTTTCAATGTTTTCCCCAACGTAATATACCACATTAGCTGTAGTTATTTCAAAGCAGTGGGGATTTGCTTCTTGTGGTAATAAACTGAAATTTTTTGCGGGTTCCAGGGATAGGATTTCAGACAATGGGATTTCCTGTGAAGAATGGTTATTAATGTTATTCCAAGACTCCTTTGTGTTTATTCTTCTCAGGACTCATGTTCTGTTTGTTTTATACATCTAAATATTGATTTGTTCCCAACTTTTGAGAACTTTGTGAAATCCAGTTTTCAGCTCATAAAGTTCTGCCTCTCCTATGGTTTTCTGGGCTTTGCATCCTAATACTCCACCTGGGAAGGAAGCTGAACATTCTTTACAGGGTCAAACTTTGATTAGAACCCCAAAGAATCAGGAGCTTAAGCTCATCTTCCTCTTAACAAACTAACTTCTAAATCAGGGGTTCCTAAATGTTTTGCCATGATACCTCCCTTTAGTGTACACCTCCCTTAAAAATCTAAACACCAAAATGAACACAAATGAACAATGAAAACAATATAATGAAACTTCGGAAAGGCGGATTTATTGTAACAACATACAACTAAAAGGTTCTTCACACCTGCCCTGGACTCTGTACCTCCCCAATACCTCACAGTTTGGGAAATAGCAACAGCTCAATCCCACCCCCATCACACTTTATTCCCAACAATCTACATTTCCCCAATATTCTGCTGGAATCCAGATGGTACTTTTAGCCGAAATCATAGTTAAAATATTAGAATAACTGCAACGATAATAATTGCAGGGAGCTTTATAAATTCCTTACCCATTTCTTCTTAGAAACTCCATTAAAAAAAAAAAAACAGAGAAAGGTTAGGTTTAAATATTGCCTCCTGTATTTTGCATGACATCTGCTGATTTAAATATTATAATTAAGCTTAGTTATTAAATGGTAAATATTGGCATCAATAGTGATGTATTAGACATTAGGCTTGTACAAATCATTTGATGAACTGTTTTGCTAACTATCCCACTGGAAATGTCTTCTGGGCAGTCCAAAAGATCTCAGAAGGGCCTGGAAGCCATAGCTCTGAGCTTTCAAGCAGCTGCAGCTGCTTCATGGCTTTGAGGAGCAGATCCAGAGGGATGTTTTATTCATCAGTGAAGGCTCATCAGATAATTTGCACAGGCCTACTAGAGGCATTGGAGAAACTTGCTAAGATCAAGTCTAATTCACAGTTCGGAAACCCACAATTTCCAACTCTATTCTTTTCTTGCTCAGATTAAAACTGGAGCTGAAAAAGGATTCTCCCAAATCACTGTACTAATGGGAAGACCAAACCAAGTTTCTTTTTTGGCCATAAACATGTGAAGGAGAAAAGTACCTTCCCCATCCCTAGCAACTAGATAACCTACTTCAGAGGATATCTCTTGGTAATGTTGTATGTTTGATTTTTTATTGTATATTTGTTGTTGTTTTGTTTGTATGCTGTGCCCACCTAGAGTCAATGGGAGTCAGGCAGCATCCAAGTCAAAATAAATAAGTAAATAAATAAATAAACCTGAAACCATTTTTACCTTGTAATATTTGCTTTCAGTTTCATTTTGAAACAAAGTGATACATTTGCTATCCAGTCTCCAGTAGTGCCGCTTCCTCTGCGTGGAAATAGAAAATTAAAATATTTTAACAATTAGTAAAGGATGTGGCAATAATGAAATAAAATGAAGTAAACTAACACAATGATGCAGATTTAGACAAATGATAAATGGTTGTAGTTATTGCACAGAAGTGCTCCATAGCATCATTTTATATTGCCTAAAAGAAATATTTTAAAATGCATTTTAAATGCAAATTTTCAGTTATCCTCTGAACATTGCATTTTCCACTGGGTAACATTTGTCAGAATCTGCCTTTTACTACCCTTATAAATATCTATCAGTAAAATAATCTTTTGCTTGTCCAAGTTTATACGAAGTTGCTACTCATCACTTAACTGATCAAATATAGACTGAAATTAACATGCAGTATCCTGAATCAAAACTAATATTACATGTGAAATCTTGAAGTGTTAGAAAAAGGTTATTCTTTTCTAATTATATATAAGGTACTGTTCTAAGCAAGAGACTGGTGATGGCCAATATATACCCTCTCCCTATCATATCACACATGACTGCCTGCTTATAAAGCCAAGGGATCAGGCAACCAATGCCTTCAAGATGTTTTTGACTTCAGCTGCTATCTGTCACAAGCAACATAAGCTAATGGAAAGGAACCATGGAAACTCTGGTCAAAAATATCTATCCTCACAGACTTCAATGAGAAAAGATTACTCAATACAGAGACCACTTCTTTTACAACCAACTCTTAAGAGAAATGTCACAGCTTAGAAAAAATGAACAAGAGTAAGTGTGAATCTAGATTAAGTTAGATATTATTCCTCCAACACATATAATAGGAAGCCTATTTTGTGGGAACCCCTGAAAGTGCCTTTGTACATTACCTAAGTTCTTTGGACAGCATCCCAGGTTGCCTGTTTCTTGTGTAACTCCTGAAACACTTTGTATACATGGACATTAAACTTCAATATACACAATGTAATCATGAGCACTGAAAGACTTCTGAAGGTACCCTGAATGTTCTTCATACCAACGTTAAATAAATGAATAAGTTCAGCTAATTGCTTCCTTACCAAAGTGTCTTTGCTTGTGTAGTGAACCATCCATCCTTCTTTTATTACTGTACTACTTTTCCTTTTTGCATGTTTGACGGATTGTACCACTCTCATTAATGGGATATTATTGCTTGTTGAAGGGCTTGAAAAAAGCAATAGTAAACCGAATAACACATTATTTGAATGATGCTTTCAAAGAGAGACAATTTAAATAGTTACTTGTTCAACTCATGCATTTCTGAACTTCTATTTATTGATAATATGTGGAGTTGCATTCATTTATTGCATTTATGAACTTACATAGCTATCCCAACACAGAAACTTCCTGAGCAGCCGAAAGAGAAAAATAGATGCCTGCTTACTAGAAGGTTTTAAAAGGAGCTACATGGCTACCTATCTGGTATGGTTAGATGATTTTTGCACTGTGCAGAAGGTTGATCTAGATGATAGGTAAGAGCTCTCATATCTAAATCACACATTCAGTGAAGTATAACATTAAATTATATTATGATAAAACTAACATGGAATTTTAAATTTAGAGACATATCATTTGATCTCAGTATAATATTACTGGGAGAAAAAAGCCAAGAAATCGCACGATCAAAATATCTTACAGAGAAGCAGAAAAAAACTACCAAATTATACCATCTTTCATATGCTAAGTTTTCGATGACTTCAGGTTCTCCCTAAAATGAACATTTCCAATGAAAACACAGAGATTGTAAATTAGTAGTAGCAGGAGCATGACTGTTCCCTGCTGAACTGACTAAGCTGGATAAAGTTTGAAAAAATCCACCCAGTCACAAGCCACAGATCAGCCCAAATGCAGGACAGTTTGGAACAAGTAAACCACCTGAAACAACATACTTCAAAAGAGTTTGAAAGTTTTGTTTCAATTTTAGCACAAAACTCTTAGGTCACATATATTTGCTCTTGATCTCAGAACACTATGAATGGCCAATTTGAGGTTGAACTATTTCATGATGAAAACGTTCTACAAATTCCAGTTATGCATTAGACCCACTGACAGATCTATGCTTCATACATTCAAACTTAGTGTGGTGGGCAGTAGTTATAGCACTGGCCTCTACATGGAATAATTCAGATTCAAATTTCTATTTCAATACTGATGATGTTAGTCCAGTTCTTTTTTTCAGCTTAACCTATTCACCTTATCAGATAAAATTTAGAGAGGGGATGAAACCATATATGTATTTATTTCTAATCTACTTTTGAATAAAAATATTAAATCAATTTACATAAAATATGTAACAAACAGATTAAACAAAAAAACAAAATAAAGAAAACAATAAAAACATTTGAAGGTAAAAAACAATAATCACTGAAGCGAACAATTAATAAACAGCAATAATTAAAATAGGTGATGAAAAGGACAAGGAGATCAAGGAAAGACCCATGCAAGCAGATGCATCTACTACTTTAGAAAGCTAAGATACAAATGTACAAAATAATAAACTGTACAATGAGCTGCCATGTCAGAAACACTAACACTATTCCAGCACTACAGGAATGTTACATAGATGGACAAATATTTAGATTTGATGGTAATATTTTCAATTTATACATAGCAGCCAACATTTTTTAAAGATGGTGTCTAGCTAGGCAATCCTGTTTGTGCTAATATGAGACAGTTTATGGTAGGGTGAATACGTAGGATGAATATACAAGGTGAACAGTGGAATATAGATCAGACTGATGATTGGTAACCAACACTATGGCATACTGGAGAGTAGATTAAAAGGAAATGTGATAAGAGAATCTGAAATGTTAATGGATACAATGGAAATGATTAGCGGGGTGTTGGCAGAATAAGAATTAAAACAAGAGGAAAGGAACAGAAGAAAGAAAAAAAAGAAACAGGTGACAGAGTAGATGAGACCCCAGCAGACACTAGTGAGAGGAACAAAGAATGGATGGAGGAATGGGTGGAAGAATGTAGTATGGACTAGCTGAAATAGACACAGGAGTGGCAGAGCCGTGTTGGTGAGAAGAGACTCCTGCAAAAATACTGGGAGACTGATTAAAAGTTGCTGTCTAGGGACATGAGCAGAGCCTGGACTTTGAGGGCCTGTGGATCTGGTTAGTTGCAAGAGCAGTTGAAATAAGTGGGAGCAGTCAGTGAAATGAGAGGTTTCCCTAAAATGAGAGTAGGATATGGGGTCATCACACCAGTATTGTACAAGAGTGAAAAGGGTGCAGCAAAAGTTATTTTCTGAAAGGTTTTTACAGTTAGCAGTGGAATATGATTTGAGAGAGGAAATTATTGAAAATGTGATTGGCTGAAGGGCAAGTTGGCAAGTTTAGGTAGGTGCTGAGCTTGAACGTGTAGCACATGCTTGGCAGGTTGCAGCTCAAGAACAAATTTGTTGGCTGGGATGCAGGTGAGTGGAATCTCAGAATAAGGAGGCCTGGGCTATGTAGTATGGGGAACAGGAATAGCAGCTCACAGAGAGAGGGTGACAGAGAAAATTATGTCAGGTGGGCACCAGGTGGGCTACTACAGGAGAAGAGAAACCTACATTGTTAGCCTCATGCTGCTGTTGGTAAATGCCAGGTTTATAGGTAGTCCCCAGTTTAAAAACGAATTCTGTTCCCAAGGTCTATCCTTAAGTCAAATTTATATATAAGCTGGAAAAGTATTATTGTATAATACTGTATAAGTAGTATTGTATAATTAACTTGAACCATTGTGTATTTAACTCAAATCATTGTATATTTAACTCAAATTTTGCTACAATAGGCTCCATTCTTAACTATGGGTCGTCTGTAAACTGGGAGTTCTTAACCTGGGGACTACTTGTATACAGAATAGATCATGTCCACCCATGATTATGAGCACTGGAGACTTGACATGTATTACTGATACTCAAATGGGAAGAGAAGGAATGTGGACCTATCTGTCCATCTTACTAGGTAAACCAGACAGGAAACACAACTAGATGAGCTAATTCTACTTTATTGTAAAGCTATATTAACAGAATCTTGCAAGTCTGAAAGTACAATTCCCCCCCCCCCCATCTCCTTTACAGCCCGAGAAACTACAGGGTCCCTCCTGAGCCTCTTGCCCTACCCGCTATCCAGCTGCAGGCTATGCTGTCTCTTATCTGACCATTCCCTTGGCAGTATGTCTTGGCCCAGAATCCTAAGGTCTTTCCCACATACCATTACATTATCAGAGATCTGCCTTTCTGGGTTTCAGGTTCTGCAGCAACCATATGCCAAGACTGGGGAAGAAGGATTGTTACAATCATTAATGAGACACTGTCAGTAACCAAAGGCACTATACTCAAGGCTATTGCATGTGAGTGCCTGTATATGAAGGTGGGTCAAAGGAATAACCTAAAGCTGCTGCTGCTGTACTAACCACCATGTCCAGCAGTGGCCCTCCAGGACTCCTAAGCCTCATTTCTATGATGGTGGTGGTGACAAGCCTTTCAGTCTCCTTGCCCTAGGAATGGGTCTTTAGTCTTCTTGCCTTTGAAGTAGGCTCTGGGCTATTTTCTTTAGGGAACTCATGGCCCCTATGGATCATGGCCCCTAAGGGTTAATACCACATGATCTTAGATTTGAATCATGAAGGTGGATATACAATGGATCTTTTACTTTGGAGCAGCTAAGACTCTAAAGAAGATCTGGAAGACACTGACATCTATCCTTTGCTGTGGTCAGATTATTTTCTGGTCAGGCTATGAAGCATTAGTACCCTGGACCTCCATGATGGTGAAGAACCTATTAAGATAATCCATTCCAGATTCCTGATGGTTTTTTGAGAGCACCTGGGGATTTTTCTGAGAACTTGGCAGGTAACTCTGCTTCAAACTTAGCCAGTCTCTGGCACCAGGAAATAACTTGGGCTCTGGATAAGATTAGTCCTGCAAGACCTCATCCCACTCATCTTCATCCCACCTATAGGCCACCTGGATGTTTTTGTGACTTTCTTTGTGAATAGAATCACTCATATTCATTGAGTTCTGGATATAGATTGGGCAGAGTCATCTGAGGCAAGCAGAATGTCTGGCAATATTATCTGGAATTCTTTTGAATTTGTGGAACCCAAGGAAGTATATAGGGTTCTGCAGCTTCTTTGAGTAGCTTGTGGGGTTAAGCAGCTGGATTCAGCAGGTAATTAAGGCCTTTCTGAAGAACTGGAATAGGTGGCAGTTACCCCGCTTTAAAGACAACTTCGGTCCTGTCCCCAACCTTCCCTTTCCATGAAAGGTTGCTGAGAAGGTAGTGGTAATCACCATACAATCCTAGAGGAAGCTGATTATCTAGATCCCTTCCAATTAGGGTTCTGGCTATGGGAGAGAAATAGTATCAGTTACTCTGGAAATGGCCTCTGTTGGGTTAGGGAGATTAATGGGGACAGTGTTCCCCTTCTGTCTTATTAGGCCTCTTATTGGTGTTGATATCATGGATCATGGTAGACTTCTAGGCTGCCTACAAGGATTGGAGTCTGGAGTCATTGTCTGTTGGTGGTTTTGCTCCTACCAAAGTGCCAGATCTAGTCAGTAGTACTGGAATACTTTGCCCAGCTTCAGCTACTGTGCCAGTTATGATCCAACTCAATTAGGAAGCTTCCAGATTCATCACCACAGAATTAGCATACTGCAATGGGCTCTACACGGAGCTGCCTTCAAAGACAACTCAGAAGTTACCGCTAGTCCAAAATGTAGCAGCCCATTTATAGTTATAACCTATAAAGCCCTACACAGAATAATGCTGGATTACTTAATGGATTGCCTCACCCAGTATGACGTTGTCCACCAAGTGTCAATATCCAGATAGATGCCACTAAAAGTCCTACCATGGCTGTAGGTGAATGGTCAATAATCACAGAGTTAGAAGGAGCCTCATAGTCATCTAATCCAACTACAGTAAAACCTTGGTTTGCGAATATAATTCGTTCCAGAAACATGCTTGTAATCCAAAGCACTTGTATATCAAAGCGAATTTCCCCATAAGAAATAATGGAAACTCAGATGATTCGTTCCACAACCCAAAAATATTCATATAAAAATGATTACAATACTGTAATATAATACAAAATAATAAAGAAAATACAAAATATAAAGAAAAATAAAACAAATTAACCTGCACCTACCTTTGAAAACCTTCGTGGCTGGTGTGAGGGAGACAAGAGAGAGGAGGGTTATTGTGTAGGACGACTTTCACTATCACTAGCATGGGAGATGATCACCCACAATCCCGCAGCGAGAGAGAGAAGAACCATTGGCTCAGGTGAGATCATGTGACATTCGGCATCACGTTCTACTTGTAATGCAAGATAGCTCTCATTTATCAAGTTAAAATTTATTAGAAATGTTTGCTCATCTTGCGGAACACTCGCAGATCAAGTTATTCGCAATCCAAGGTTTTACTGTACTGCTTAATGGAGAAATTACTAAAGCATTTCAGACAAATGGCTATTCAGCCTCTTTTGAAGACTCACCAAAGAGAAGCATACCACTAAATAAGGCAACTTATTCCATTAGTTGATATTTTTTTCCATCAGGATTTTCCTCTCAGGATCAAACATGAATCTACTTTCCTACAAATACAAGCAAATGGTACTGGTTCTGCTCTCTGGGACAGCAGACAAGAAGTCCACTCCTCCTTCAGATATCTGAAGACTGCTATCATATCTCCCCTCAGTCTTCCTTCTGCAGGCTACAAATACCCAGTTCCTTTAACCATTCATCACAGGAATTGGCTTCCAATCTCTTACCCTAGCTCTCTTCTGAACCCAGTCTTCTCTGTCATTGTCCACATACTATGGAACATATTGCTCTGAGAGATTCACCTAGCCCCCTTGCTTCTAGCATACAAGAAGATGATTGCTTCCTTTTTAAACATCTATTGCATTGTTGTAATTCTACTTTATTGTTTATGTTTTAATTATATTTTAATTCTAACATTCTGGGTGTCTTTTTATTATGTTGTACAGTCCCTAGAATCTCTGGAGTGGGCAGTATAAAGATCACAAGAATAAACATATGCATCTTATTTGCAAGATACCCCAAAACTGTGACCCCCTATTTAGGAAGATGTAAAATGTTCAGTGATGCAGTGTCCTTTGTCCTGAATGGTGTCAACAGACACTGTTGGCATGCTTATACAGCAATAGAAGCAAACATTATCACTACATTAAACTTACCTGATCATCCTGTTACTCTCATCATGGTCAGGATCAGTGTCCTGCATGTCTCCACTGTCACCTGGATTCACAATCACCATCTCAGCATCAGGTACCATAGAATCTTCCATTTCATCTAAGAGGCCACTGTTTCTTTCACTGTCGTTGTCATCACTTCCCTCTTCCATGACTACATCAGACTCAGTTCCAGGGCTAAGCAAGTCTGGAATGTTTAAAAACTACATTATTACAGCAATCCAGGAAAAAGGTCTAAACTGAATTGGCCTGTTATCCAATATCACATAAGTAAACCTCCTCTCGTTCTCAAGTCCCTAAATCTGTTTTGGAGGGCTCTTTACCTTTGGAGCAGATCTAACAATAGATGGAAGGAAGAATAATCCTTCCTTGTTCCATTGGCGAAGACAAATCCAGTCACTGGATGAAGCTAATCGAACAGAATCTTACATCCAAAGAATGTATCTACCTTTATGTCTAAAATAGATTTAGAAAATCAAAAGTGAAACTACATCAAGAATATTCTCTAATTTCTACAGAAATACAAGCCTCTGCTTGTGATCATGCATTAGCATATTAGTAAATATTAGTAAATGCCAAGCATTTTTCCTATTAATAATCAGGACACAGCATAACAACTTTAATATTCAATGTATGTGTATGTAATGATCCACTGTGTCTGGGGGATAAAAAATACCCTAAAGCCTGATGAATATAAGGTAAATATATTGGTCGCACTCTTGGATGATCTCTGGCGGGAGTGGGATGGGGTTAGTGCATCCATCCTTGCTATTCTTGCCCTCTCAACGGCTTTCGATACCATCGACCATGGTATCCTTTTGGGTCAGCTTGGGGAGTTGGGGGTGGGTGGCACAGTTTTGTGCTGGTTTACCTCCTTCCTCCAAGGCCAGTCCCAATCAGTGTTGATAGGGAGCGAGAGGTCCAGCCCACGGCCCCTCCCTTGTGGGGTGCCGCAGGGTTCGGTACTTTCCCCGCTCCTTTTTAACATCTACATGAAACCGCTGGGTGAGATCATCCGCCACCATGGGATGAGGTATCATCAATATGCAGATGATACCCAGTTATATATCTCCATCCCAGGTGATTTGAATGATGCTGTGGCTACCCTTTCGCAGTGCCCGGAGGCTGGAGAACAACAGGCTTCAGCTGAACCCTGGCAAGATGGAGTGGCTGTGGGTTGGGGGCTCCTCTGTATCTAGAAGTTTACCATCTTTGGTTCTGGATGGGGTTGCACTACCCCAGACAGACCCGGTGCGTAACCTGGAGGTCCTCCTGGACTCACTTCTGCTCGAAGAGCAGGTGGCAGTCGTGGCCAGGAGGGCCTTTGCTCAGCTATGTGTTGTACACCAGTTACGCCTTTTTCTGGATCAGGAATCCCTTCAGTCAGTCACTCAGTGTCAGGTTTAGCCCAAAGAACTCCAAGAGTCCATTCAAATACAGTTCTGTTGTGTTTATTAGCTTCAACCTCAAGACAGAAATCTCACTAGACTGAACCCTAGTTCCCAAGCCAGCCAGCCACAACACTGTGAATTCCTTAAGGAGGTGCCAGCCTCATCTTCTTGAACTTCCCACGCTCCTGTTGGGGGCTAAGAACACGCTTATCTCCCTGAGCCTGGCCTTCATAAGTCCATTCCATCACACTCAGGCCCTAGTCCTCTCCTGTATAGACTATTGCAATGCGCTCTACATGGGTCTACTCTTGAAAAGTATCCAAAAGCTTCAGTTGGTTCAAAATGCAGCCGCACGGGCAATTTTAGGTGCCCCAAGGATGGCACATTACACCGTTGCTACGTGAGCTGCACTGGGTCCCAGTTTGCTTCTGGGTCCAATTCAAGGTGTTGGTTATTACTTTTAAAGCCCTACATGGCATGGGACCGGGTTACCTGAGGGGCCATCTCACCCCCATTATATCCACCCATCCCACCTGGTCAGGCAGGGAGGGTATGCTGCGGATCCCGTCAATGAAAGAATGTCGATTGCCGGGGTCCAGAAAGAGAGTCTTCTCTGCCGTGGCCCCCGCCCTATGGAATACTCTACCCCCAGAGGTGAGGCAGGCGCCAACTCTCTTGTCTGTCCTTGAGTTGAGCTCTACTTATGGTGAGTACACAGACACACATATATTGATCTTGGCAACAATATGGAAATAGTTTGCCATTGTCAAGAATGTTGACAATCTTCAAGGATGTTTGTCTGTTTCCCTTTCAAATATATAGCCCTGGGTTTTCCTGGTAGTCTCTCATTCATGTCTGATCTGTTTAGTTTTTTAAGATCAGCTAATATTGGCTAGATGCTTCCACCTGTTGCAATCAGATGCATATAGGTGAAAACAACACAAGTGAGTGAATAGTATGGATAACAGGTGACATGTCATGCAGTTAGATGTACTTAAGTTTTTATTTCAGTGTATCTAATTGCTTAAATTACAAAATTAGATTAAGCCAAAATCTTTACAGAAACTGCTGAGGAAAGGAGAAGAGGGGAAGAAAGTATAAAAGATGAAGCCAAAATCATTGGTGAGGTAGCAGCTTGTCAGGTGTTATTGAAGGGGGGAGCAAGTGATGATGGGTAGAAGTATTGACAAGACTAAACATTTCAGCAGCTGACTACTGTAGCCCAGGATGCATAAAATAATGCATTACAATATGAGAGCTAAGACTGTAAAGATGTAAGGATACATACATATTTTAGAAAAATGTCCACAGATTACAGCAAATGATCTTTTACCAAATCAATGGCAACACATAAAACTCAGATCTTTCTCATGCAGCTCCTTAGACATTCACTTACTAAGCACTGAAAATGAATGTTACAGTTGAATATATCGCAGTATTTTCTTCTAAGCTTTATCCACAGATCATAACACACTAGAGGAACGGACCCATTCTTCTAGTCTCATTTTCTGTAAGCCTACAAGTTTTGTGCCAGGAAGAAATTGTTGTCTTTCCTTAATTATCTTTAGTTAGAATTATATAATATTGTAAGTATCGGTACCAGTAATACCAGAAATCTTCAATAAACATTTCTCTAATCTTTGGCTGGTTGTTTAAGGATGGCAAACACCCTTGTATAATTTCCTGAGTCATTCCCCTTTGGCAGATGTACAACAAGAGAGCAGATATGGTTTGCCTACAAACCAATTCATTTCTGGGAGATTCTTCACAGGAAAGGTTGTTTCTAAATACTGTAAGACTGCATGGTAACATCTGAGAAAAGTCTGCTTACAATTGTTGTTGTTGTTCTTGTTGTTGTTGTAATATAAATATATTAAAAGAAAATGCCTGTCTATAGAAGCTGCAAAATTAGGCTCACTGGGGGCCTTGGTATGAACTCTGGGGGTTCCTAATTCTTAATTCCATGACAAAACTTAACTGCACTGGCCCTAGCATGTATGATAATTAAATGTCTAGTTTATTCTTCTTTGGTCAGTTGTGGACAACATTTTTCAGGCTGAAATTCATTCCCAACCTTTGAGTGATACTATATGCCGGAAGCTGTATTCCAAAAGCGAGCAGACCGAGTATCAAGAAATGGGTTTGTGAGGTCAATAGTCATAGAGATGGTTCAAGATATGCAGAAGACCGTAAGAGGGCTGCTTGCTTTTCTCCAATATGAAATTCATTTATGTTGAAGCATACAAAATGACTCACGTATAACAGGAAAATTTATTTTACTTTAAAATAAAATTGCATACTCATATTTCAAATTTCAATGGTCTTACTTATTATTTAGAATTATTACTTTATTACTCATACACTAGAATTATTAAAGACTAGATTATTACATTTTCAACTAATATATTAATAGCTCATTCTCAGTATTTTAGTTGTTTAAGCCAAGCCTTATTGACATACACATTCTTAACTTTGACACACTATAATCTTTTTTATCCCCACTAATGATTGCTGTTTCTTCAATTAGTTTTTAGAATACAGATTACTAATATCTTTGATGCAACTTACCTCCATTAATGGCCACTTCTCCAAGACAATTATTTGGTACTTTAGGTGCACAGCGTTTGTGACAGTTGAATCTACAATCTGTTTAAAGAAGAGATGCATAATTTGCACAAATTGCTCGGTTATAATGTGACAAGTTCAGATACTAAGAACTTTATTAAGGCTGGATATGAGACAATGGTTCTTGATTCAGACAATGGATCTCAATTCAAGCAAACTCAGGTCTGATGCTATGTGAAAAAGTTGGGAATGAATTCCACACATTCCCTCCTCTTCTTGCAGTTCCTTCCCTGCATGTCCCATGCAATCCAGTCAAGTGGCTTCCATTTGCTCCACAATATAGGATCATATAAAACATGCTGTCAGCCTATTTTTTTCAAGGCAATGACAAAGTAGCTGCAAATGAAGTATGGCAACACATCTTTTGAAAGTTTTGCTATATCTGGACCCCAGCGAGAATTCTGCAATAAGAAAAGATGCATTCTATTTGTATATTTGCAGTGTACTTTTTGCATCGTGTATCCAGAATCCTTTAGTATTTTGTATTCTGTTGTCCAGTTTTTGTAATGCTGTTAGAGCAAGTTACTATGACGGACACAGTAGGACCGCATTCTAACTACTGGAAATCTTAGTCTTCAGTCCTCTACAGCATCTGAAATTTTCATAAGCCACATACATAAATTCGAGAACATATTTAAGCATACAAAGTTCAGAAAGCTATTGTTTACTGTTGCCAGCTGGAATAGCCAGGTGTCCTACTTCAGTGGTTTTTATCATGCTTATCTCAAGTTTCCCCAGTACCTCTATCAAAGAACCAGAACAGAAACAAAAAGGGCACTTTTCCAAGGAGGGCATTTATATTCTGTTATTATATCTACCATGAATGGTACGTTTCAAAGACTTAATTAAAGTTTCAGTGACTTACTCTTATCCTACCTAGTCCACACAAGATGAGAATCGTTGCTCTATTCTGTGCCAAAACTGCACAGTCTGTGCTTTTTCTAGACTCCTCAAAAATGAAGAATCAAAAAAGCATAGTATTATTGAAACAAGGTTCTCAGGATGAACACAAAGAGAGTTGAGGAAGGAAAATGGGAGTCTAGGACATTATACAGTAGTCTTATACTGTATATTCATCTTAACCTCATTGGTTAATACTGAACAAATCACCAAGCATTACATTTATTTATCCTTTTCATTTACTGTTCTTATTACATTTAACAACCATCTTTCAGTTCCATGTTTGTGCAAACTTGTTCCAAGGTTCAAGCCAATTCACTTTATCATACACTAAATCAATTGTAGAAAAATTTTTTCTCATAGTCACACATTTCTCAATGACCTGCTGAAGAGCTAAAATCCATTTGCACGTGCCCTGCCCAGCATTAAGCTGCACTGCACTTCCAAAATTTTGCCCATTGTCAAATGTCATACCATTTTACTCAGAATTCTGCCATTATATTCCCAGGCACACTTCTACCAATTCTGGTTTATGCACCATATCCTTCCCTTTGCAAAGGAGAACAAAAGTGGCATTTTCCCAATTGTAAGGAACACAATAGTTAAAGTCTTACAATCACCCCACAAACACACACCCACACCCATATTTTAACATTTCTCCATTTCTCCTATCTACACCTGTAGTCTTGGATAACATTAATGACTTCCTTTTTAGCATGTTTTTCTTAGAAATGAATTTCATAGGATTTATTTCAATTTTATTCTTCTAAATATTGATAACATTTCTATACATATCTCTAAAATATTGTTTCTACTTCCCCTCACTAGTGTTTCATCCCAGATTATTTCATCACTTTTATTTTAAATTCCATTCATTATGCTGGAGGCTCCTTGTTTAGTCTTTTCATTATTTTCATCAAAATCACTCTACATTTTTTACATATTTTACTGTTCCTTGCTGTCTTTGACTGCATTTTTTGCAACTACCTTTTCCTCTCTATGCACATTATAATATATCCTTCTTCCATGCTAATTTCTATAGCATTCTTCTATATGCATTTTTCTACCACCACTTTAGCTTCACCATTCATTCAATCAAATAATGTTCTGTCCCACATCAGAACTTTTCATTGCCCTTGTATCTTTCACTAATTGTGTCAGTCTTTTATCATAATCAATCAAATCAGGCTTTTCCTTTCATTCTTTTCCCATATCTATCCACTGATAGACTTGTGTTTAAACCAGACATTCAAAACAGACTTTTTCTTAAGTAGGTACTAGTCCATCACCATTCTCATTTTTTCTCAACTCTTCCAATGGTCCCTATATTTTTTTCTGAACTCTATCTCAGTATTCCCCATCCATTTATGTCATCTATCAGAGTAATTTTTCCCCATGAATTCCCCCCCACACACACAATTCAGCTTCAATCTTTCTATTATCACTGTTTCCTTGAGCATAGTATGCAACTATCATCAACCTAAGGATTCATATTTTCATGCGCACTCACAACAAACTAGATGATACAAATTCATATCTTCTGATATACCTATTAGCACTTAGATTCATAATTCAACCTATAACTCCACAACCGTGCTTGTATACACAACCATGCTTCACAACTCCATTCCACAAAATCAATTACTTTCACTCAAATCTACAACCTTTTTAGTTTTGCAAGCTACAGCATAACTGTTTCACTTTATTTCATTAATTAATTTATAATTTTTTACATTTATTTGTCATACATTCCAAGTCACTATCTTCCATATGCCACAGTTACCAGTGGACAGGCACATAGATATTGACTTTCCACCCATCAACTACAATTTAGGTCAATTAAAGCCTTCACATAGCACTTTTAATAAGATAGACAATATATAGAATAGGTTATCAGCTTTAGTCAGCTGTATACTGTATATAATAATTATACTGTAGTATATTACAATTATTGTATTATATTATGTACAGTATAAAGCTGAGTAAAGCTGGTAACCTATTCTATACACTGTCTATCTTATTAGAGTGTACAGAATAGGTTACCAGCTTTACTCAGCTTATTCTATACACTGTCTATCTTATTAAAAGTGTACAGAATAGGTTACCAGCTTTCCTCAGCTTTATACTATATATAATATAGTATAATAATTGGGAGAGACCTTGGAGATAATCTAGTGCGAGCTATATTTGTGCTATTCCAAGCTAATGGTAAGAACAGTTTTAATATATTTTAGCATAGGTGCAAACGAAACCCAGATAAGATTTTGTTCTCCAAACTACATACTTTCTTTCAAGCCAGTATAATGTTGTCTGCATCCCACCAGCTGCATCCCACCCATCAGTATATAATTCAGGACACAGTAGTAACAAATACAAGATTCAAATGTTGTAAAAAATCTTAAAAGAAATGCATTATTAGCATTCTTGCAGGTAGATAACAAGTTCACTTCAGTTCTTAAGTTGCTTACCTTTGCACTGCAAGCCTTGTCTAAAAAGTCCTTTAAGTAGTTTTTTACAGTACTGACAAACTGTTGGCCTTGTATATGAATGAATGACAAAAGTATGAGGCACTTTAACCTTGGAAAGTAAGATCTTGTCAAGCTGAATAGGTCGCCCAATGTGTGATTGTGAATTAGACCTCTTCTCTCTTCCAAACGAAAAATCAGGTGAGGATTTTTGCTACAATAGGCCAATAAGATAGATAAAGTCATTTTAGTAAACTCTCTCATAGAAGGTGTTTTTGCATATACCTCAATATTTTAAAAAAAGTACTTAGGCCAATGCTCTAGCTTTCCAGGCCACTTACAGGAATTTCTCACTGTATTTTCTCCCTTACCCCCAAAGTATTTGCACTGAAGGATACAGAAATGGAGTATCAGTTGAGACTTCTGGACACAAAAATTCTACACCTGACCAAAAGAAACGAAATATGGCTTCTATGTTCAACTTCTGCAATGCAGTTAATTTTGAATCCAATTAGTTCTCAAGCACATTATTCAGTAAACAGGAAAAAAAGATATGCTGATCATATAATACTGTAGAATTCCTGGGTAGGTAGGAAGACCATATACTTTTAAATACAGATTAGTGATAGTCTTAAGTATTGTTTTGAACTAACTAGATAAGCTGAAGAAAAAAACCTGATCTAAACTTCCAACCTGTGTCCATTTAAACCAAAGATACATAAACTGCAACAGTTCAGCATTTTTATTTATTAATTTGTTTAATCAATTAGAAATATTTAGAGTGATTTTAAAGGTACCCTTATATATTGGGATAGCTTATTCCAACATAGTTAATGTGACGTAGGGACTCCTTTAGCAGCAGACTTCACTATGTCATTTAAGAAGATCCACCTTCAAAAGGCTGAGTAATTTATCTCAGGCAGTTCTAGAAACCTTCCTGCCAATGTTTTCTATCAATGAAAAGCAGACAATAGAAGACCTAAAATTGGGACTAAAGGTTAAAGCATTGTGTTCAATAAGAAGGTGAAGGGATGCCTCCTACACCTACTACAGTGCCTCCAGAAAATCAAAGATGTACAAATAGATGAAGATGAAATTAGGTTCTCATTTGATGTCACTCTTTACAACCATAGACCCAGAACTAGCGAAAGAATCCATGGCAGCAGTACTTCACAACACACCCAACCTAACCAAATGCACTTAGATCGAAATACCCAGAATCATGGATCTCATTAACCTCTGCCTCATTACCTATTTTCAGTTTGATGGAAAAATATACCAACAAATCAGAAGAACACCACTCTCACAACTCATAGCAGAGATTGTAATGTAGTGTCTAGAAACTATAGCACTTCCATGCATATAACCAAAAGTATGGATCCGGTATGTAGACAACACCTTTGTTATAATGAAAAAGAAACAACTAGAGAAGACACATGAAACAAACAACATCTTCAAAGGAATAACATTTACAAGGAAAGAAGAAAACAACAATACACTACACATCAGCAGAGGAACTAATGGCAAATTAGAAACACAAGTCTATTGAAAGCAACCCACACTAACCAAGTGCTCCATTACCAAAGTAACAACCCAACTTCCCACAAGAGGAGCTGTGTAAGAACATTATTTAGATGAGCACAAACGCACTGCAGCAACCCAGAAGAGCAGAAAAAGGAAATAGACCACCCATACAACATCTTCTAATAAAATGGATACCCACACAACTTTATCAAAAAGTGCCTGACCACTCAACCCACTACAACACAACTAACACAAACTATGAAAAAGATAACACTGCATACATCAGAAACACCTCAGAAACAGCCAACAGACTATTATAATCACATGGCATCTCTGTAGCACACAAATCAACTAAATCCCTCCAAAACATCTTAAGTAAACCAAAAGATCCAGTAGCCCATTTCATCTACAACATATAGTGTAAGGATTATAACAGCCACTATATAGGACAGACAGGCAGAAGACTAGCAGAGCACATCCATGAACACCAACTAGCAGTCAGAAGACACAATGAAAACTCCTTAATCTCGCAATACACGGACAGACTCAACCATTGTTTCAACCGGGAAACTAGCAGCATCTTAGACCAAGCTAAATCCAAAAATGCAAAGGGATTCCTGGAAACTTGGTATTCAGACAAGCCAGCCATCAACAGGTACATAGAGATAAACAACATTTACACACTATTCAAAAGAGACAATAAAAAGGAAACAAAAAGACCAGAACACCTCCTCGCCAGCAATCAACACTCAGATAAGCTTGGATTAACACCAGACAAACAATCAAGCAGTAAACAACACCCTAATCAAGGAACTACCAACTCAGACAATTAAGCAGTAAACAACAGCCTAATCAAGGAACTACCAAGAAGAATACAACACCCCCACCAACACTGAGAGGACAAGCTACTAAACAGAGAGCAAACCCCACTCCCTTCTAGCACTGAAGATACCTAGCCAGGTAATGAAACATCTGCAAGAAAACAATGAAGCTCAGAGAACCCCAAGGACTCCACAGGGTTGCCTTAACTCTTTCTATTCTCTCACCCCTTGAAGTTGTAGGAATGTACATTCAGAAATAATAAACAAAGAACATTGTAAAATAAGTAGGGATGTACAGTGCTTCAGATCTTCGGATCTGAAAGTTAAAAGGTGCTTCAGGGCATGCAGGGGTGTAAATATTTCACCTGTCTTAACTTCTTAAGGAGCTGCAGAGAGGTGCTAGATTCATGCCCCCAACAAAGTACCATTTTGCTTTTGGACACAAATCGTCACAGAGCCCAAATGTTATATACAGTATATATCCCTACTGTTAACACATAAATCCTCTTTTTCTTCAGGGCAATAAGCACATATTCCCCAAAATGAAATACAACTAGTCAGCTAGGAATGTTTCAATAGTATGAAAGGTAGTACTAAGTCTGAAGTTTTCAACACAAATTTATATTACTTCTTGCAGAAATATCTGCTAAAGCTCAGATCTCCTGCATCGAATTCATAGTTCTTTATCCTGCATGTTTTGGTTAGCTAGAGAAATGTGATTTCTCTCCCTCCACCTCCCCGGGTAGCTAGGCAGAATTCCTGACTCAGGAAGCTTGGATTCTGACCAGGAAACAATTGCTTAACTAGATTACACTATGGAAACTCCACAGGCCAGCTGTTTGCCAGGCAATAAGCATATTGCTCCAATTAATTTGCAGCAAGTATATTACTTTGAATCTGGACAACAATATTTCAAAAAACGTTTGCAAATACTATGGAGATTGCACACATGTGCAGATACTACAACTGCACCTTTGCCAAGTGTTTCAGGAACAATGATTAAATCTAAGCTGCTCTTCAACAGCAAAATTTCACTATGCAGCAGCTCAGCTTTGGCCAGGCTATAAGTTAGGCTATAAGTTGTAACAAAAATATCCATAGATCTGCATCTCCCAAAGACAGGATCATCTGCCAGAAAAGAAGAAAATCAGTGGAAGCTGCTAAATCCAGGTAGGCAACCTTAGGCCTCTGAGCCACCTGTGGCCTCCCCATCACCACCTTTGTGACTCCCGAAGTCCTCAGAACAGTGTCACAATGCAAACTGGCCATTTTTAATACTGCTGGTTTCCCCCCCCCAAAATCCAGCCTTAAAAGAATAGTGCTAAGCTGTAAACCCGTCCTTGACCTGTCTTGAAAACTAAATGCTTGAAGCAGCCTCACCACCGTTTACACAGAGCCTGCTCTGATCTCTGTTCTTTCCTGTTTCCTTCTTGTTTAAAATGAAACAAGAGAGAACCAAACAAGCAACCTTTGCGATCATGAGTGTTTCACCCATCTCTGAGGAAACGTTCTTAGCACAAACAGTGTGTCTGTGGAAGAGCAGGCTGTGGAGAAACAATGGCAGGCACCTGTGCTGCCTTCTTCTCCTTCTATCTGAACCTTCTCCCCAGCGTCAGCATGGCAGAGTTGCCAATAAAGCTGCAACCTTGCAACAGGTGGGGGGAGGAGAACAGAGGAGACATGTGTGGTTTAGCCACAGCAACTGCAGCAGCTGCCACGGCCGCTGCAGCCACCAAATAGAAGAAGACATTTTTTCCTTTACAGAGACTGGATGGTCTAGAGCAGTGTTGTCCAAACTTGGCCACTTTAAGATGAGTGGACTTCAACTCCTAGAATTCCCCAGCCAGCCATGAGTTGAAGTCCACTCATCTTAAAGTGGCCAAGTTTGGACAACATTGCTCTAGAGGAAAAGAAGTGTAGAGGCAGAGCAAGGAAAAGTGCAAGTACGAAAGGACAAGATGGAAAGTTGCAAGTACAGTACTCTACATGCTGGCCAGTAACAGAGAAGAAAAAGCAAAAGAAACTCCAGAGAGAGAGGAATTAAGGCAGAACAGTGTTTGTAAGAAGAAATTGTTATATAATAGTTATACAATATAGTTATTGATATAATAATAGTAATTAGTATAGAAGTAATAATATAGAGTGTAGTATAGTAAGAGTAGTAGAATATAGTATAAAGAAAATTGTATAGTTATTGGTAATAGACTGTAGGATAGAGACAATAGGCAACATTCATGTTTAGACTTATAGGTTTTATACTTCACTTATGGATCTTGGATAATTTGTTTTCTAAATAAAACATCTCCCCAAGCCTTATAAGGAGATATAAAAATCCAAGTTCCTAGGGTCCATTGTTTTTGGTGGATCTTTTGAGTCGGTATCAATCAAATTGGTTACAGTGAAAAAAGAACCCATGATGGTGTTCTTTTTGGAGCCATAATGAACACTTCTATTTTCCTGGAGTTTCAATGTGGTATTTAAAAAAAAATACCTTACGGAGTCTTGTTTTATTTGCTAACTGTTCTTACTATGTGGCTTTTTTGTTTCTTGGACTTTTCATTTTGCTAACCAGTCTGGAACCACATTTCAATGAAGGTGGTATATAAACAGTTTAAGTAAACACACACACACACAGTTTGACCTAGTACATTTTTGTTTTGTTTTCAGATATGGAAGCTGGAGTGTCACATGAAATCCCAGAACTAATAACCTACCCAAACAGTCTTCTCCAAATTCCTACACATCTGCTTTCAAATTCAGTTGCTTTCTATGTTTGTCACAGATACTGTTCATGGCAAAACCTCTAATGCCCAAAGCATCTTAACTTTTTCAACACAGAGCTTCATCTTTTTCCTCTTAATGCATTGCATCTTTTTCTTTTAAATCTTTTAATCTCTTTTTTAAATAATTTTTATTGAAGAAATTTTTAACAAAGTAAAAACCATAAAAGAAAATAAATATAATAAAGAAAAATAGTAAATAGTGAAAAAAGAAAAGAAAAATAG
This sequence comes from Python bivittatus, assembly GCF_059951505.1. NCBI lineage: Eukaryota > Metazoa > Chordata > Lepidosauria > Squamata > Pythonidae > Python > Python bivittatus. The sequence goes on along the minus strand of NW_028277075.1, from coordinate 16,822,895 downwards.
AAAAGAAAAAGGAAAAAAATGATAAAGAAATGGCTTCCAATCTTCTTGACAGCAGTTATACATTTATATTTTGCCTCTCTCTCTAAAGTTACATAATTTCCTTCTTTCCATAAGCTACCCTTTCTAATCTTCAAACCCATAAATGACGAGATCATTTTTCTCTTTTTTCAGCAAAAAGTCCATAACCTTTTAAACCTTTTTCTCCAAGCACTGGAAGTATAAGTTACTTTGCTATATTGAAACAAGGTTTGTTTAATTTAATAAATACATAAAAGTAATATTTGACAATGAAAATGAAGCATTTGGAGGAATTAGGCTGTGATAAATTCACTACGTACTACCTCTTAAAACATCAATATTTTACATTACGAGGCTTCTCTCCTGGCATTAGCTATGATACAGCATAATGAAGCCCAATAAATTATCCATACCCCTTCTTCTGGCTGATACATAGTAAAAATATGCCTTTTCACTGTCTTCTTAAAATAGTGCAGCATATTGCATCAGAAATTTTAGAAGAGTTTCTGAATGTTTCATTTGTGAACTGAAAATACATGTTCTAATCATAGATTATTAAAGCTTCCAATTTTCCAGAACTAAAGATCCATCTGTAGTCTTACATGAAATTTACAGCAAAACTAGAAAGTCTGAATTCCTAATGTGTTTTGATATGACACTTTAAAGAGAGGAGAGTAAAAAACAAGAACCTACCTCAAAGCTTGGGCTTCCAGGAATCTAAAGAATGAAGACCACATTCAGAACAAGGGGGAAAAGAAAATGAAGAGTAATATTATTTAGAAAATGAAGAGTAATATTATTTACTAATAATATTATTAGTAATATTATTAGTAATATAATATTATTATAAATACAAAGTTTAGAACAAAATGAAAAAGTTGAAACTTGCATAAAATTATTCAATATGTACATTGTCATTACACAAATGGTCATTTTTAAAATGTGTAGAGATTCTATAAGATTAATTGACCAATAAATTCAGGGTTGCCTCCAATTGTGCCCATCTGCCAATAGAATGGACACATCTAGCAAAATAGATTTCTCCCTCTCCTCCTTGCTCTTCTCCCTCTTACAATGAAGAAGAGAAAAAGTGAGAGTTCCTTTGTGAAAATCAAATTCTGCTTGTGCAAAGTTGGATGTTGTTTGCTACTGAAATAAAATTAATTATTAAATGTATTTTCAAAAAGCCAGAAAATTACAGTTGGGTAATTTACAGTTTTAATTTTAATACCAGAAATAAACTACTGTAACTTTTCAAAGTTCAAAAAGGGTGGGAGTGGACTAGAGTAGAAGGTTCCATGTGTCTAAAGAAACTCTAAGGAATGTTTTTGATCCCAAACATGTTTATCTTCCTGGAACAGTTTGGTACAAAAGGATGGAAAATTCTCCCATACTGAAGTAACAAGAAGTAACTAAGATTTTATTCTTCATTCAGAGAACAAAACTATTGTGCTATGTTTCTACAATGAGTTTAGCAATGGGATACACCAAAAGCATTCTTATGTTGGCACGTACATGTGAAAAGCCCATCTACACTAGAAAAAAGACTAGCATTCAAATACATTCATTATCCAACTTACTATTTTTAACATTTAGAAATTCTGTACCTGGAGTGCTTCATCTGCAGGTGTAGATGAAAGTTCAGCAGACATTGTTCTGATATTGCTAAGTCCTGTTAATGAAACATTTGATAATCGCCTCTTCCGGACACAACTGCAGTTGTTAGGGATTTTAAATGCACATCTCTTGTGATAGTTTAAGCCACATCCTGAGAAGAAAATAAAATCTATTACACTTTATAAAAAGACTACCACCTTTTTTAAGTTTGCATTTTTAAATAAGCAAGTCAAGTAAAATGTACAGGGTTCAGAAATGTTCCATGGTTTGTTTTTGTAATACAGTACTTCTCAACAAAGCAAATTTTTATATTCTGAAACATACTAACAAATGTCTAATATGTGGGTTTCATTTATGCTGTCAAGAGCATGCATTAAAAATGGCATTAGATTTGAAGAAGATTCTTCACTTAGGCAAGATCTAACATACATTATATTAATTACATAGTTTCCCTTGAGCACACATTTTTTTCTTTCTGAAGTGATCCAAATTAAAATTCACATTTATTAAATAAAATAAATATGCAGCTTCTCAACAAATTTCCTTTTTCTCTTCATTAGGCTTTCTTGGTGCTTTATTAGTGTGGTAAAGAAACTGTTCTGCTTATAGTAACTATGGTTGTACAACTGTTTTTACTATTACAGAGCTTTAGCTGTCCATGCCAAACTAAAATCTGGCTAACTTACTGATCGATATCAAAATCTACACTTGAACATGTTTCTCTGAACTTCTGTGAACTAGCATGCAAAACCGCAGCTGTTGTTTACGGGAAACCAGCTAAGAAAACCATACCAGTATTAATGAAGTAATAAAGAAGTGACTGCCACAAGTAGAGAAGTTGAAAATGCCAATACCCAGAAAATAAATAAATATATCCAACATGACCATGGCATCTTTCCATATAACATTTAACATATCAGTAGGACTGAGTTCACCAAACAAGAATTCTAGGGCCATAAACTCTTCTTGTTAGTAACTGAAAGAAATATTTTCATGTACATTAATTAGTGCTGTTTGCAAACACCATTCTGCTTTCTAGAGCTGCTGCTAAGATTATACATAGTGCCAGATAGTCAGGCCTAAGGATAGCCCTTCCCTCTGCTCATCAGCTCTCCTCTATCTGGAGAACAGCTACTTGCTTTGTTTTACAGCCTATAAAAGATCCAAAATTCAATCACAGGTATCACCTAAGAGCAATGAAAGAGGAGGGTAGGCCCAGAAATAAACAAGAACGAGAGAAGAATTCCAAGTGCCAATAAGAAAGTTTTTATCTTGTCCAATGCATTTTGGAATGTATTCCTTTTTCAACATTTACCTCTATTGTGGATGAAAATAAAAACAAAAAGACTCACAGACAACAAGGAACAGGTTTGCTTTACCTTCTGGGAAGTCTGTGAACTGTGGCATGCTCTGCATAATGACTGAGGTTGGGGGGCAGCTGCAGTGATTGGCAATGCAAAAGAATATTATGGGCTTAGAGGGCATAATTCTTAGGGTTAGGGTTAGGTAGATACCCAATTTCTTCATTTATCTCCTTGGAGCTAAAACTAATCCCTAGTAAAATGCAGTTGGTTTCTTTCTTCAATAAGATATAACATTATTGCCCAATGGTGTTCTGTTGCCCAAAAGCATAAATCTGAGAGGCACTGTTGGCATATTTAGTGAACCCTTGCAGGGAGTATCTTTGTCCATCTACGGGATTAATGAAAAAGATTGGGGGGGTGGTCCTTGTAATAAAGCAGGAGGAAAATGGCCCTGCGAAGTGGAAAATCCTGCAATGAATTTGTTCTGTAAGCAAGGATTCCTTGTATTCTGTAAACACACAAAAAACAACCTTTTCAATTTATTTTATTAATTGCATTTATGCTGCAGGGTTTACTTCAAGTTCCAGCTCACATATTGTATATGCCATACAGTGTGTCCTGAACTTTGTGTGGGCAAAACAACTGGAGTTCTCAAGGCCAAAATTAGAAAGGATTTGGGCACCAGAAGAAACACAGAATTGGAGCCCTTCTAGGAAAAAAAGTTGCACTCATATTTATGCTCTGGGGCAATAGAACACTGTGGAGGTTATAATAAGACAGAATTATTTTTTAAAAAATAGATTTTAGTACTGAACATTCCTAGCCATAGAGGGTTAAAGGAAGACACTCAGTATCTTTTATTTAAACATATTTCTCTTTAAAAAAATTTGTCCTGCCATCAACTTCAGTCAGTTTTATAAAGCACACCGGTCAATTAGCTCATGGACATTCCAGAAGTTAAAACAATCCTGTTTTTGTCTTTGGGGGAGTGTTTTTTTTTTTTTTTAACTTTTATTCAAAGTAGAGGTAAATGTATGCTATATTTTCATGTTTGTGTTCCTTGAAGATCCAAGGTCCCTTGTAGACTTCCAAGGTCCCTTCCAACCCTATGATTCTATGGTAAGTGTTCTTGTGCTCGTTACAGAAACATTCTCATCCTTAATAGCTGAATTCAGCAAACAGATATAATAATGCTTTTTTATAAATGATTTGACTCCTTGCATTTGTAACATGAGGCTATTCTATTTTAGACTTTTACTGAATTATTTTGAATATACACAAAGAGCATTGCCCATTTTTAGAAATATTGTTTTATATATATATATGTTGCAAGTCATTCTAGTGAAAAAGGAATGCACTTTCCAAAATATGTTGGGCCAAATAAAAACTTTTTTTACTGGAACTTAGAATTCCTCCCTCCCTCTTTTGTTTATCACCAGAGAAGCCAGGATAAGATTACTGTTTGAAATCAAATCTTGGAGAGCTGTTTAACACACAGTATGATTTGATGCAATATAAGGCAACTTCCTATATTCTTATGGTTTCTCTGCGGCAGGCAGAGCCTGAATGGAATGGCAAAGATGGATTGGGAACTAGGACTAGACAGAATTGAGAATAACAGATAAGAGTTGAAAAAAACCCTATTGTTTCTACTGATTGAGCTAAATAATGTATATATAAAAAGTTGAAGGATCCAGTTCTTGGATCTGGCCCAGATATGAACATGAATGTTCTTCCATTCTCAACAATCATGTTTAGCAACAATTTGTCTTTTCACCATAAAAGTGGATGCAAGAATGCAAATATATCCCATTGTATGCTCAGAAGTTTCACCATTAGATTTTTTTTCCCCCAAATGTATACAATTCAAAGTATGCCAAATACACAGAGGTAGATCTTTTACTTACCTTCACATTTAAGTCCTTGACGTACAAGCCCCCACAGCATTTCTCCACAGTGGTCACAGAAGGCTGGTGCTCTGTATGAATGGACAAACAGAGCATGTGGCCGAATCTGAAAGTCTTCAAAAGTTGCAGAAGCTGGTGAAGTAAAAGATTACTGAAGATTTTAAAAGATGGTGACTTTAAGGGCTACATATCCTTTATCAGTGTTTACTGCTTATCTAAGCAATTGAATACTTGAGTCATTTTGGCAAACGAGTATACATTCAAAGACTTTTGTTCAACTGAAATACAAAACAAAGACTCATTGTTTCGGGAGGATAGTAATAATGATGGCCTTCACAACATAAGCGGAGCATGTAGAACAATTTACTTAGGCTTTTCTCAGAAAAAGATATCTATAGATACAGAATTCATGGAAATGGTTTGATGACCACTCTTTCTGAGATTATTATAAGCATTTTAACTAAAAATGCTCCTAGAAAATTTTATAAATGTCAATACTGCCCTCAAGTTTATAATCTAAAAGATATGACACCAAAGGAAAATGGAAGGGAAGCGCTTAAGAAATGCAGAGTTCAGATTTGACAGGGAAGTTGTTTCTCAGTCCAACACCAAAGATATGGCTCCTTCTCTTCCCACTTAGTTCCAGAAATTAAGAAAGAATAGAGAAATGTATATCCTGATTAAGATGGAAGGATTACATCATTTTAGGCAGAAAGGTGGAAAAAGTAGCATTTTATCCCTGACCATTCTTTGATAAGGCAAATCCATTCACACAACACAAACTTGCTAACCTAATGGAACAAAAAAATGTTTAGGTCAAAAACTAAATGGAGGATGCTGTGAATAATTTGAAGGGCTCAGAAATTATTATTTCTAGGACAGCTGGAAGACTACTTTGAGAAGAGTAGAGAAGGATAAAAAGTTACATGTTTTCTCAGAAAACAAATAAATGGGAAAGAACCAAGAAAACTTTGAGAGGGAAACTGAATATTGACAGTGCTGGTACATATATACTTACAGAGAAAATGGTGAGCTTTCTGGGTTTTAGAGAAAGCAGAATGTGCAATATCCACTCCCACACCGAGCAGTTTTATAGATCAGAGCCATATTGGGCTGCAAAATTGGTAAAACAAGCCCACTGGGCTTTGTAGAAGTTCATTGACTAGTGAGCCATCTCAATTACTGTCTTGATTTCAGTGTCAATGAGACATTAAACCATAGTTTCTGAACCAGTCTCCAGGGATCACAGGTCTTTGCAATATATGTTTTTGTTTGTTTATTTTAGGAAAGGAGGATAAAATTAATGGTAGCTGAATAAATTTCTCCCTAAACACAGAGAGAAATAGTGAACCAGAGTTGTTGGGGCAATCAGTGTACATTGTTATTGTCTTTTCTCATATCAATTGGAGGCTTTCTGACTTCCAACTCAAATGTATCATACAAGGAATACAGGTAGTCCTCATTTACCTACCACTCATTCAGTGACCATTCAAAGTTACAATGGTGCTGAAAAAGGAGATTTACAACTGGTCCTTGAAGTTGCAGCCACTGCAGCATCCCTGAGGTCACCATTTGCAACCTTCACTGCCGGCTTCCAACAAGCAAAGTCAATGGGAAAGCTGGCAGGAAGTTGCAAATTGAGGTCACATGATGTCTCACTTAACAATCCGTGATGATTCACTTAATGACTGCAGCTGAAACTGACGAACTGATATCATAAGTTGGGTGCAGTCACTTGTTTCACTTTATGACCACATTGCTTAGTGACAGAGTTGCCAGTCCCAATTGTGGTCGGTAAGTGACAACTACCTGTATACTCCAAATATAGTCAGGTATTGGAGATTAAGGAGTTTCTTTCCCCTATCAACATGAAGAGAACACATCATTTCTAAACAAACAACAACTTGGGTTAAACTTTGGTTCTATGAATACTGTTGTGGTCTTGACCAATTCTAACAACAATTTCTTCTCTTGGTATTTTAGATAGCATATTTGAGTTAAGGTATCAAGGATTTCCGCTGCAAACTCAACATCATTAGTTTTGTATTGAAACCAGAAGAAAGCCAGACCTTTTTGTTATGAAACAAGAAACCATAAACAACTAAAATATGAACATTTAGTTTCTTCCCTTGATGTACAACTTCCATTCATTTCAACCAATAAGATCATTTTCAGATGATATTCAGATGAATAAACAAATAAACAATAGTTTAGTTTTATGCACCTACATGTTTTTAACAGGCATTAGAATTAAGCTGTTCATGATAGGCACATAATCCTATGTATCCTTATTCATAAGTGTACATAATAGGAATAACTTCCAATATTGCAGCCTCGGTTACTGTAACAATTTTATTACTATACAGCCTTCATCCTTATATTCCAAGTCAGTTGGCAGGGAAATAACTGACATATATCTTATTAAAACCACAGTTTGTCCAGCAAGGCTCTCTGCAGATTAATTATGGGATCATCACAGTTCACACCCTTGACATAAAAGCAGAATGTGTGAACAGTTAGAGTTGAAGGCTAAAATCAAACAAAAATGACAACTCAAAACAAAAGTTAAATCAATCAAACGTGTTTCCTATTAATTTAACCCATCATCCAGGGCTTGTAGTGAGCAAGGCTTCAAGAGGACTGTAATCTATTTTCAGCTGCAGCATGTGAAAACAAAAAAATAATAGTATATTTGAAGGCATGCAGAATGTTTCTTCCTCACTAATGAACAATAAACACTGGCATTAAAGTAGGATAGGGAAGACAAACAAAAGAATGTTCATGATACCTATAAATCAGCATTCACTACATTTAAAATTCTTTGAGCACAATCTTAAGAATACAAAAAATACATTAAGATAATACTATGTGAACCAATAATCCATAAATACAGATAGTCCCTGGGTTAAGAACACTCAGGTTATAGATGACCTATAGTTAAGAATGGAGCCTAATTCGAGTTAAATACACAATGATTCGAGTTAAATACACCATGGTTTGAGTTAATTACACAATACTACTTATACAGTATTATACAATAATACTGTTCCAGCTGACATACAAATTCAACTTAAGGACAGACTTGGGAACAGAACCCATTCTTAAATTACCAGTATACTTGTAATGCAATTTCAACTGTCAGAGGAGTTAAAAAATGCAGTGCCACAATCAGAGGAACTGCAATGGAAACATATGTGTGAAGTATTATTTCATATAATCTAAGAGCGATTAAGAATCACACAAAGGTCAATTTCTTATGTGAACTAGCCCTATGTAATTTGTAATGCAACCTATGAATTTGACATTTTAATCTAAATTTTATTTCAATAGAAGATAATATATGTAGCTCAAGGTTGAACTGTGGAGTCCTTGGGGTTCTCTGAGCTTGGTTCTTTTCTTGCAAATGTTTCATTACCCGCCTAGGTAACATCTTCAGTCCTAGCACTGAAGATGTTACCTGGCCGGGTAATGAAACATTCGCAAGAAAACCACCAAGCTGAGAGAACCCCAAGGACCAAACTTTATTTAACAAAAACTTAGTTCTGAAGCTCCTCAGGAATATTCCAGGGTGAAAATTTAAGAGTAATTTCTCTATATCTGAGTGTATGTTTTCAAGGGATGTGCAAAGCTGCAGAGCGGCTCCTTTGATTCCATAAAGCTTCTGTCAAATCACCCCAGTGAAGCAGATTCATGAACCAAAACAGGGACTGTTTTGAAGCAGCAAGTTAAATCAGATGGCACTGAAGCATATCAAAGTCTTCTTAAAACTCTTGCCTCTGCTATTATCAGTTAACTATTATACAGTAATGCCAGTAAGGCACAAGCCTGACATAACCAACTCCTGTCACTGATGAAGGGTCCCTCCCAGAGGGGCCAATCTTGTCAGGTAGCTAAGCCAAGCCCAGAAAAGTTAATGTTTAGAGGCAGCAAAGCTACACTACCACGTAAGGCAAGTCAGGTACCCTAGAAAAGAAAATGGGAAAGTAACAGCATACCTTTTAAACAGCTTTTGAAAGTTTTTAGTTTTCAGTTGTGGTAGGACCCACTGTATTAGTTCAGGATAATTTAGGTTCTTTTCTGGGCAATTCAGAGGCTGCTGTACTATTCTCTACTCATCCCTGCCTGAAAAGAGGTGCAGATAGAATATTTTAAATAATTGAAGTAGAAACCAGGAAGACATCCAGTGCCACGCTGCAGGGTTAATGTCATCTAGCAAATTCACTGTCCTAGCTATTTTCATCCTATTCTTTCAAAAGATGAAGCAGTTGCAGGTGCTTTGATCCTTCCTCATCACAACATATGGATCTTTTTTAAAAACAGCATTTTAATCCTGAATTACAAATTTAAATAATGCCCTCCCTGAATCTTAAATCTCTAATTTAAATCATGTCAGGGTGAGTCACACCAACAGAATCCTAATTCTATAACTCTATTCCCATTACCTGGGATTAAGCCTCACTGAGCTCTTAGAACTTATTTTTCTGACTCGAAATATATTTCGAATTGCAGTGTAAAGACACTTGTATTTCTCATTCATTTGAATGGCAAACTGCAATAAATCACTTTTATGCCTTATTTATGAGTAATTTAGAAGTACTTTCTGCTGAATCATACACTATGTTTTACTGTGTTCCCCAGTTTATTTCGTTATTATTTTCTTATAACATTTTCAGTTGTTTTACCATAAACTGTGGATAAAATATAAACCTTAAAACAAGTTGAATACATATATAAATCCTACCAATACTCCACTATAAAACTGACTAATACACTTGTGGTGTTTTATTAATTTGTTTTATTAATGTATCCCCTACAATAACTCCTTTGGAAGGTTAATATCACTGAATTTTATCCAAAGGGGAGGGTCAGAACATATTATGAATCCTTATTTGGGAAGCACTAAATTGACTGCAAGCCTTTTTCCTTTACTAAAGTTATTTTTTTCTTCCTAGCATTTTCCTGCAGGTGCTTTTTTTTTTTTTTTGAATCAACCAAATGTTGATCCATTGGTTGTGACACAAATTGACACCCAAGCCTGACATCATGGGCTGAGAGAGAGTGACTGGCTCAAAGTCACCCAGCCAGGTTTCATGCCTAAGGCAGGATTCACTAGAACTCAGAGTCTCCTGGTTTCTAGCCTGGAGCCTTAACCACTAGACCAAACTGGCTCTCTTTTTTCCTTTACTGAAGTCCCTGCCTGAAAAGAGGTGAAATGAAATCAACCTTGACTTAAGATCATTTCCAGTGCAAACTTGCCAAATGTAACTCAACCACCCTGTTTCTTCTTGTTTCTCTGTGGTTTGGTTGATTCATGGTCTTTTGTTCTGTTCCAAAGGGCATGGCAAAGCAAATGGCAAGACATACTGAGTCATCTGTTCCTAGAGGTGTATGGTTTAAGTCTCTAGATAAATCAGCAGCTCTATAAAATTGTCAAAGCAGTGTGTCATCAAAAAGTATGAGAAGGGTATTTTAAAGAAAAATAAAAAATCTGAAGTTGCATGAGTTCTCTGGAGATCTGAGTATCCCCTGTCAGCAACATTTTCTTCTCTTTTCTTCTCTTGCTGGCTACACCCTCTGTAACATGCCAGTCTCCTTCTCACATCATACTAACAATCCATTTCAGTCACCTTCACTAGAATGTGTATCCTAGTTAGTCACAGGCATCCACCATTATAGCTAAGTTTGGAAATATCAACTGATGATGAAAGTTTAAATGAAGTTCATAACTGGTTGCCAGACTTGCTGTAAGATTCCAAGTTTGTCATCCTCCACAAACTGTCAAAAATGGTTAAACTATAAATATGTCAGAAACCAAGGTATGCTAAGATATACTTCCAACTGGGCACATCAATGGAGTTCACATGACACAGTGAACCACAAACCAACCAAACACATTTTAACCTATCCAATTGTGCAACTACAGCCTATGGCTCAGAGTAATATGTGAAGCCAGAAAAACATGGTAATTGAGGAGACAATGTTTAAGTTGACCATTGATAAGCATGGTGTATGAACACAGGTATCATATAAAGAGGCTAAGTAACTTCATCACATAGAAGTTGATTTTTATATGCTACACAATAAATATGCTTTCCACTTTTGGTGTAATGTTTTATAATTTCTGTACAGCACCTATGTTCTACCAAGAAACAAAATTATATCATCTAATTACCTGCCAGTCTGCCTTTAAACTGACTCATAACAGTTTGACACAAGTATGAATCACAAACTAACACAAAGGTAGAATTAATATACTTAAAATGGTCTTTTAGCATCAGCATACACTTACCCCTATATTTGAGTCAGAATGTGAATTTTGGTGGATAATTTCTTATTTTTCCTTCCATACAATAATTATTGCTACACACCTTCCACATAATAATGATTAGTACATTCTTCGAAGTATATGGAAGAATGAATTTTTAAAAAATACAGAAGAATAACATGACTTTTTAGATACCACAGAACAACATCATAGGAAACCTCATAAAAAGTAGTCCCATTTGTGATTTGTTGTACAGTGATTATACACAGGCTGTAAATGGTATACTTACTAAGTCTGAAAAACTATTGAATACTTTTTTCCATTTCATATTCTCAGACTATTGAAATAAGATTTTCTCATTAGATGGGTATACCCTGACAGTTTAGAATTTTCATCTTACATCTAGACAGACATTAGTGCAATGTTATTTCACATGATCCAATGTAGCACTCAGAAACAGAAAAGAACTTTAAAAAAATCATTTGCCAGCACTGGGTGGAAAAAAAACCCCTATTGGAATTCTGTGCAAAAGCTCAATAACCTTTTCTAACCAGTTTCTATTCAGAAGAAAAAAGCCTATATGAAATATCTCATTTTCTCTCTGATTACATTAAGTTGATATGCAATAATTCCCCTGTGCCTTTGAGGATAAATTCATAAAATGTAATTTTGGATTGAATCTGTGCTAGTATAAAATCTAAGATTTCAGGTAAAATTATTATATAATAGTTCTCATTTCTTTCAATTATGTAATGCTGTGAATTTGGCTGGCAGGTGGTGTCAAGCTGATTTTCTTTTTTAAAGTTTTAATCTATTAATGCTGGATGGAACAAACTTGTGAAAGTATCTCCAGCTTTCTACTTTTTTACATTATATACGAAACCTGTAATTTTACATGCCAGGGAAGACATCATCTCAAATTGAATGCCTATTCAAATTTATAGAACATTATTTTAAATATACTTTTCCTTTCTGAACAAAAAAGATCCAGATGTGTTAAGAAACACATGAGTTTGGATCCAGCTTTCCTAAAATGTGCTACTAACTATAGAGCATGCTATTCTTTGTCTCTTAAAAAAGAGGAAGATGCTTATCCCCGTGGGATCTGTCAAATTCAGGATATCAAAACCTTTCACATAGTAGAATACTTGGCAGGAAAAGATAACCTCTACATCAAAATATAGATATTTAAAAATAATAACAATAACAATTTATTTGTTCAGATTATTTGAATACCTTAATGTCTTGCAGAATATATACCAATTTCATTTTTTTACATAGCATTATATATAATTAACATAAATAGAACCAACTTTCATAAATTTACTATTTAAATTTCACTCGACAATATGCTAAAAAATGACTAAGGGAAAGGGAAAATATATAGGCAAATGCCTTACATATATTTTGGCTAAATTTCATTATATTGCAAACAATTACAATTAAGCTACAATAGGAGACTGATTTATCTGGCAATAGCCCAACTGAACTCAAATGGACTTATTCTGGAGTAGATAGTATAGGACTGGATACAGTACAATCATATATTATGTACCAATTTAACTCTTGACTTGTACAAATTGTGAGAGAAAGGTAATTAGACCTTTGGAAGACCTTTGGAAGGAAGACACTTGTCCATTTGTCCACCCAGACATTTTATCAGCTGACAATACTTACCACATCATTTGGTTAGGCAAGAGGTAAACAACCCTCTTCAGCCAACTCTGTCACAATATAAAGCCTTCAATGGCTCCCTATTAGGGTCTAGCATTTTAGCTGTGACCGATGGTGAATTTTCCTCATCACATCAACATTCATTAGTTTGTAATCTTCAAATAACTTAATAATAATAATAAACATTAACATTTTATTCAACTTGCATGCTGCCTGACTCCCAATGACTCTGGGCAGCTCACAACAATAAAAAGAATTACAATAAAATCAATAGAAGATCAAAGATGGCAAGCATGACAGACCAGATGGAATGAAGCAAGGGGTCTCACTCTCCCTCACCAAGGCCTGGGTGAACAGCCAGGTCTTCACAACTCTTCCAAACAGCAGCAGAGTGGGAGCCATCTGGATCTTGGGGGGAACCTCATTCCAGAGGGCAGGTTCTGCTACAGAGAAGGTGCACTTCCAGGGTCCTGATCGATGACATTGCTTAATCAAAGGAACTCACAATGCACCAATCCTGCAAGATTGAATCAGCCAGGCAGATACTATGGGAGACAGGCAGTCCCCCAAGTAAGCAGGCCCTATGCCATGCAGGGCTTTACAGACAACAACCAGCACCTTGAATTGCACCTGGAAGCAAACTGGCAACCTGTGCAGCTCGCAAAGAGGCACGACATGAAGATACTGAGGCATAAATATCACTGTTTGTGCCACTGCATTCTGGACCAGTTGAAGCGTCTGTGTGGTCTTCAAGGGCAGCCCCACATACAGCGTGTTGCAATAGTCAAACCAGTTAGATTTATGATTTCTCACATGGTTTGTCACTATGTATTTTTGCAATGTGCGAATTCCCTTTTCTAACTGGGTAAATTAAAAACATAATCCAACAAAGTAGTAAATGGAGTCCTAAATTTTGTTGTACTGAGTGCTGCTTTATAGAAAATATACTGTATGTAAAAAATATTGCTTTATTTCTTCTTCAGCTTTTTCTGACATCCCAATTTAAGGACCTTTGGACAGGTCAAGAAATGGGACATTTAATGTTTATTACATAAGGCTTAATTTAGACTAGTTGAAAGAAATGATCATAAGGATAAAGAGAAAAGACACTTTTTCTGAGTGAACTCATGGCCATAGCCCATTGCTAAATTCCCATTCCTAAATTTCCCTTGGAATGATCCAAGTATTCTAGATCATTACTTGTACAGAGCCACAGCCCTTATTCATCAAATAAAAGAAATTCTCCCTAACTTTAAACAGTTTTCCTTTTCAGATGCAGGCTCTACACAGACATGTACAAAGTATTTCCTATATCATTTATCATATACCTACACTTAAGGGCAGGAAACCAAAAACCAATGTGCCCTTCTCCACCAAACTTCTAATCTGGTTCTCAGGTTCAATGGTTTTCTCCTCCATAGAATTCCAATAATCTCTTCCAAATAAAAACCAAGCAAGAAGTTTTGCTTTATCTATCTCCTTCACGAAGCATTAGAATTTTCCTTGATTATCATGTGTTCATTCCAATGATAAACAAAGGCAAGTATGAGCAGGAGAAATACATAATAATATATGTATTACTACATATACATAATAATATATTTCAACTCCATGTATTGCTACTGCTTATTCTGAAGACAAAAGACTATTTCCAGTCTTTGCTTAGTTCAAAATTGGTTGTCAGCTAGAAAACTACATTAGGGAATACTGACTGCAGTTACGACAAACTGCATGTTCCCACAGTTCCTAGCAGCTGCTACTGAGAATACGTACACATTTACCCTGCTTCAAAAGGATATGAGAATTCCATACATGTGCAATATATAGATACCTACATGAACTCAGTGTATGAATTGAGTCTAAATATAGCATGCTCTCCATTCATTTATATAGAAAGGTTATCTCTGGATATTTAGTTTCTAATTCTAATTGTAAAAGAAATGATTTTTTTTTCACAGAAGCATTGACTTCAAGTTGGTTAAATGCTGCTCCAGAAATTTGTTAGAAAATGTTAGTTGCTACATGCAGTCACCTCTTTCTGAACTGTTCTCTTCATTTTAACATGGCTGTGCATTTGTTATTACAGTACATCACAAATAAGTCTTTCCAAATGAGGATTTACATTCTTATTTGTTCTTGCATTGCAGGAGAGGGCAGTACACCACCTACTTCCACTCTTTTATCCCCCACATTTTAGTAGCCATTGAATATATATTTAAAATCTATTTAATGTTTTTAGGAAAAAGAATGCAAGTAAGTATTTTACCTGATAAGACAACTTCAACCAGATCACCCTCCTGGATATCAGCAGCTGACTTCACCAGCTGGAGTATATTTTCAGTGGTTGGGTCATGACGAAAAAGCAGGATTTTATCATACATTCCATAGAAGCCACATTCAGGAAACTGTAAATGGATAGTATTGAGACTATCTCAATTATAAACAGTATTTAAATATTATTTTGATAGTCTTAACCCAGAAAAATCAAACGTAAAGCAAATATTAGTTGAGATGCTCATGATTAACTATTTTAATAATCAATCAATCAAGCTGCAAATATCACTTCTACAGTTTTCGGATATGGAGACATTTTGGAAAGCACAGTTCCTATATATTCATCATGAAAATATAGTTGTAAATATCTTTTTTTAAATTAAAGCACTTTTCCAACCATATTTATTACACAATCTTGCCAGTTTTTAAAAGAAAAATCCAGAAGCATTTTCCTGCTACCTCAGACACATCTTTGTCCATTTATGCAGTAGGTCCTTGAATCTTCGGTATTATGGCAGCAGCTCCATCAAGTGATTTTGATGTAAAGTTCAAGTATGATATATAAGAAGCTATTATATTTTGTCAGACAACTGATCCATCTATTTCTTGACAGCTCTTCATGGTTTCAGTGGTTCCAAGCCCTTGTCCATTACTTTAAATCTTTAATATTATGGAATACATCAAAAGGCATATAAATTTTACTTGCAAGTAGGACTTGCACTTCCTCTTCCTCTCTGCATCTTCCAGTACTTCTCACATCTGCTGTTGCAGTGTTCTGAATCACTCTTATTGTACTACTGTACCATGTTTCACTTCCATGTACAATCATATCTACAGAGTCCACCTGATTGTGGCAGGTACAAATTGATGGAATATAATACAGTCCTTGAAGAATTTTGTTGTTCAATCACATAACACTGAGTTTCATGAGTAAAAGCTGGCAATTAAGGCTGGGGGTGGGGATGTTTGTTGAGTAAAGATGGCTATTTGTTAATTTTAGCCCATATTATTCTACATTCTCTTTCCACTGAATAAAGTTGTGCTGAGACTCATACTTTTGTGCCAAATAAATTTCCTTCTAAGAACTAAAAAAAATTAGCTCTTAAAAATTATGGGGATACTTGCCTATATAAACCAAAAGCATAATAACTTGCTAAGCTGGCAGCTTGTTCAAAGCCAGTTCTATTATGGTAATAATTGTCCTCTGGCAGAAATGGAGTAAACAGATGCAAAGGGAAGAGCTTTCTCTTGCAGCAAATTTTGTCTTCCCAGTTTTCCATGGGGTTTAGTCCTGAACACAGAAAATTGGTTCAGTGATAGATGCACTTCCCAAGCAAGAACAGAAATCTAAATGTTCATAATACAAGGTAGGATCCTGAATTTATCCCAAAAGATAAAATCTAGATTTTAATAAACAAATCAAAAATCTTCCAATTATTCTAAAGCAAGGATCTGGTAACTTCTACTCCTCAGTCGCATAACCCCTACAAAGTGTGCAGTATCACCAAATCGAAGATGATTTTGGCATTCACTCCAAGTTCTCATAAAATTGTGTATACTATATGAAAATGCTGAATAGCCAAAATAGGACAGTCCTGTGAGATTTTGGCCACTGAAATTTTTAAAAAATTATAATTTAATTTTGGGACTATAGATGCTGTTTTACTAACCTTTGCTCTGAAAGTAGTTTTGCCAAAACTTTAGCCATGAAACCATTTACTCTGGAGTCAATGAATGGAGTCTATAAGCATAGACTTGGGGGGGGGGGGGGATTTTAGAATCATGACCAAAAGAGGGTTCAAGGGCCTTATCATTGGTTTAATGATACATTAAACACTTTAAAACCTAATTAGTTAAGTGACAGAAGATAATAAACTCCTTTCTAGATTTAATACTGTACAACATAGTTTATTATTAACTACTCAGAAATAGATCCATTGAGAACTGTGAGACTAATTTCCAAGTATAGGCCCACGTGTAGAGCTCAAGATTTCTTTTAAAATTATCATACAACCAACAATAATGCATAGATATATAAAGATAGGTATATTTACAAACAGAGGCTCAGAGATACAAAATACATTTTGGGAATCTTTACTCTTCAAAATTGAAATAGAGTCTATGTTGACTTCATCCATGATATGCTGTATACAGATTTGATTT
Source organism: Python bivittatus (assembly GCF_059951505.1). NCBI lineage: Eukaryota > Metazoa > Chordata > Lepidosauria > Squamata > Pythonidae > Python > Python bivittatus. The sequence goes on along the minus strand of NW_028277075.1, from coordinate 16,805,673 downwards.
CCAGAAATGCCAACTTTCAGTTTGCCAAAGGAGTACATTTTAGGACTGAATTACGCAATGAAGCTTTTTAAAAAAGCAACTGAGAACATATATAGAGAATTCCCCAAAAGTTGAAATGAGACATGACTTCATAGTTGTTTTTTCATTATCCATTGAGTTCTATCTAGTGTGTAAACAGCCCCTCAGTTTGCATGCATGTAGAAACATCTCCCTTCTCTAAGGAGGCAGGAAAGCTTGACTCTACTACATCTGTATAGAAAAGGATTGTCAAAAACAGCATTTTGTTGGAGATGTAATAAGGATATAAGCATGTGTTTTTACAATGTCCTATACTTACTAAGTTTTGGGAAAAAGTAGTGGACTATATAAATATGATTGTGCAACAAAAGCTAAAATTTTCAGAGGATAATATACTTTTGAACTATTTACTAATTCATAGAATTTGATATCTGGACAACATTAATGGATTCTCCATGCCCTTACTATGGCCAACATACTGATATTGCAGCACTGGAAAGATAAATGTATGGTCCCATTCATTCAATGGATTGAACACCTGACTGCACTTGCTGCTTATGAGAGAACTGCCTATAGACATGGACTTTGCATGGAGAAATATAATGAAATATGGGACTTATTTATACAAAATACAGTAGGTAAAAAAAATGATAGTCAGATGTACTTGAAATATATATGCATCTGAATAATATTTGCATTAGATAAATATATATAGATTTATAACTATTTACTGTTATAATGATATACTGTGCCAAGTTTTTATTTCCCTTTTTGTATTTTTGTCATTTTTTTGTAATAGCACTTTTTAACTTTATTTCTTCTTCTTGATAGTGTATTATTATTTTTTGTGCTTTGTTTGTCTTTTTTCTTTTTTTGGTTATTCATTAAAAAGCAATGAATTTTTATTTTAAAAAAAGGAAGGCAGAAAAGCTTTACAAAATTTGCTATCCAGGGTGAGTGATCAACTCTTTTCCTGCAGAAGAACAACAGGATCTGCTACCATTATCACTTTACACAGCACTGCTGGAATTTCAACGATGTTGGTATTCTGTACTGCATTCCACCACTCATTTCTATTGTTCAGCTAGCCTTTCAATTTTCTCTATCTCTCCTTTTTCCTCCTACCTTAGCTTATGTTCCCTGCTGATTTCACTCAGTTTTCTAAAGTTAATTACTCTCACTGAGTTCTGCTGTTGCCCTATTTTCATGAAAGCCTGCTTCATAATTCTCTGCATTCTTCATGCTTTGGCAGTATAGTACTTTCTTTGTTTTAAGCTTTTTTTTTCCCCACATATTTTAAATTATCTGTTGACTGGTTCTTTTCCTCTCAATTTCCCTCTTCTCTTGGAGTCTTTCAGAGCTAAAGCCTGTTATATCTTTCTTTTCACTCTTGACAGGACAGAGACCTGTAACCTCTTTTCTTTCAGCCTTTAAATTCTTTCTTTTGGTAGGACAAGGAGGAATTTGGCTTGTTAAAGTGACAACCTTTCGTTCTATATAGTGCTGTGACAAATTTTGCCCCCTACCTTCAAGCAAATCTTTGGACCCCGTAAAAGACATTGTTTTTTCTGCCTTTTTTGTAAAGAGGGAAGAATTTCTTTTTAAAAAATTGCAGAAGTGGCAGGAAAGGTTATTTTGCACTGTTAAATGAATGAGGTGGCAAAGAAGTCTCTTTTTTTCTCACACTTTAAAACTAAAAATGCCTCAAGTGTGTTTAAAGCACTGCAACACTTTACTCCTACAACTTTTAAGTCAGGGTACTTCCTGGAGCGGTCACATTTAGGGAATAAAGCCTGAATACCAACACTGGATCTTCATACCCAGCTAACATTCTCTGCTGAATTTCTTGCAATGATCTTGTGATTAAATAATGTTGTGTCATCATCTGACTGGTCCAGAAAGTCTTAACAGAACTTCATGCTACCGGTAGAGCACAAGAAGCATTTTTAGTGTAAAAAAGATATTATCCTGTCACTAAAGGTTAAGTACGACCTCTCCATTCCCATTGGACATTTCTAAATAAATTGTTCTGCTTTCACTTCCCTTTATACTTTGGGTGAATAATCCACATCTTGCCAACTACATACAACTCCCAACTCAATTTTCCCCCTTCTTTTTGGTACTGCATGCCATTCTTAAAAATGTTGCTTATTATAATAGTCTTAGAGCTATTTTAATACTATATCATTATGTAAGATTTAATATACAGCTAGCTTACTGTATTCCTTTTTCCTCTCTTTCAGTTGCTACAAATAATTATTCCTAATTCTTAGGAATTCTCAGCAAGTCCAGAGTTTGAATGTTAATTTTTATCCTTACAATTATTGCTTCATGTACTGAATTGGCTAATGAAAATATGCCAATTCAGTCTGTTATTTCTGAAACTATCCTCATCTATTGATCTATTAAAACCTTTATACTGTCTTACTCTGCCCATCTGAATTACCATGATGGTCTGCTTGCTAGTCTTTGTCAGCTAAAGGCTGCAATTCTGTCCATATCTTACTTTGGTGCAAGCTTCTTGGAATTTAATGTAATTTAGTGGACAACTACAGAACTTTATCTGAACTCAACTCTCTCTTCTCTCAGTGTATGTGCTTCCTTAATTTTTCTTTGTGCTTTAACTATATCCCTTTATCTATTTCTGCCCTTTCTTTACATTTTACCCTTTATTCTCTCTGTTCCTTAAATATTAATCTGCTCACAACATCTCTGCCTGTTATGCTATTTTCTATGTACAGTACACATACCCAGTGTCTATGTTTTGGTAAACTAGTATTATCACCTACCCAGACAGACACAAATGAGGTTTTTTTGATTCAGACAATGTAATCATGGCCCTATTAGATCAGATCAATAGTCCATCCACCTCTGGATCCTGCTGCAAGAGTGATCTGTGACACGCCTTCCAGGAAACCCTCACAGAAAATACAGAAACATGAAAATAAGAGCATTTTCCTGCTATTCAAGCCCAGCTGATATTGTACGATACTACTGCCACAGGAAAAAAGCCATTCAAAGGCATATTCACTATGGTCCTGCCTAATTCTCTTTTCAAGCTAACTGCACTAAAGGCCAACAACACATCCTTAATTATGTGCTACAAAGAAGTTGCTGTTCCTCTCCAAAGTCTCTTGCCAATACAGTATCAGCATCAGCAATGCAGCCTGAGAAATAACCTTGAGGCCCCTGATCCTACTAATGGTCAGTAAATGTTGTCTAAATCATAACTATTTCTGCCCCTGTATTTGCAAAATACAATGGATAATCATGGGAAAATATTTGTATTCTCATATTATTCCTCTATGTAATTTTTCTCACAAAACTCTTCTCCATTAATTCACAGCAATTCCAATTCCATTTAGTCAACTTTAATTTTCAGAAGCTTCAGAATGATAAAGTGGAAGGTGGACAAGTCATTCTGACAGTTGAGCTCCAGTCATCCTTTGGTTACCATGGAAGCCAAAGCAGAAGCTTTGATAAAGATAAAACACTTAAGTGAGCAGAACAAACAAACATATCACTTGAAAAGACTTAATAGAAAAAAAGAGTATTTTTTTTACTAACTATAGAGCATTAACAAAATAATTTCAATTAACAGAATAAGATGCTATCATATAATAGATAATGTAATAAAACGGTACAGAGAACAAGCAGATAATGACATCATCTGATACTAATAGCAAACTCATTCTTAGGGAGAAATAGTACATCCTTCCTAACAGTAAATTAGGTTATTCTTTAGCATTTATACATTTTTCTGAACCTTGCAAAGCAGTTCTCTAACAAAAATACCTTCAAAAATGTGGATATTAAAGAGAATTGCCATACAAATGTACATTAGTGAAAACAATGTATAAAAATACTTTTGTTAGGTAAATTGCTTAGAAAATATGTCTATTAAAGCAAAGATTTGAAACAAAAAGGCTCATATTAGGAAAAATAAGTACAAAATGCATATCGATTTTTATATGAACTCTTTTGATTAAAAAATGTACAAATTTAGAGGATTGTACAGATCATTCCACTTACTGCAAAGGCAAAGTTCAAAAGTACGGCTTGTTTCTTGGAAGACCTCTCAAAATCTTCTGGGTATGTTTGTGCATGTACATATTAAATTATTCTGAGCACCAAAACAGCAAACAGAAAGATTGGGACATGCTCCAGAAGCATCTCTTTAAACTAAATGGTAAACCAGATGGCAAGTACAAAGGTTATTCAATTTAGGTAAGTGCAAATGGATGCAAATTGATGCAAACCCCCCTAACTTTATTTATTTATACACACACACACACACACACACACACACACACATAGAGAGAGAGGGTATACATATACAGTGGTGCTTAAAAGTTCGTGAACCTGTTTAAATTTTCAATATTTCTGCATAAATATGACTTAAAACATGATCTGTTCTCCACACAAGTCTTAAAACTAGATAAAGAGAACCCAGTTAAACAAATGACTCAAAAACATTATATGCGTTCATTTATTTGCTGAAAAAAATTATTCAGAGCTACATATTTATGTGTGGCAAAAGTATGTGAACTTCAAGGATTATCAGTTCATTTGAAAGTGAAATTAGAGTCAGGTGTTTCAATCAGATGATAATCAGGTGTGAGTGTGGGAGGTCATGCCTTATTTAAAGAACAAAATTCTGGATATTTACTATCAAAGCCTGATCTTCACAACACAGGTATGTGGAAGTGTGTCATGGTACAAACAAAGGATATTCCTGAGAACCTCCGAAAAAACAGTTGTTGATCTCACCAGGCTCGAAAAGGTTACAAAACTATTTCCAAAGAGTTTGGACTCCACCACTCCACTGTCAGGCAGATCATGTACAAATGGAGACAATTCAGCACCACTGTTATCCTCCCCAGGAATGGTTGACCAACCAAGACTACATCAAGCAAGGTGTGTAATACTCCAGGGGGTCTCAAAGAACCCCAGGGCAACATCTAAGGAACTAAAGGCCTCTCTTGCATTGGCTAATGTCAGTATTCATGAGACCACCATCAGGAGAACACTGAACAACAATGGTGAGCATGGCAGGGTTAGTTAGTTAGTTAGTTATTTAACTTTATGCCACCCATCTCCCCCAATGGGTGACTCTGGGTGGCTCACAATAACCAAAAAGAAAAAACACACCAATCCCTCCAACAGTAGCTAAAATCCATAAATAATTAAAATACAAACATACATTAAAAATATCCTAACCCCCCCCCCCCGTATATTTTAGCACTAACACCTTCAAGATGCTGGGGTGGGGAGCCAGAACCCATCACCCCACCAGCCATCTCCACAGATGTGAGCCCCCATCCGGCCCCCAGGCCTTCTGGCAAAGCCAGGATTTAACCCCTTTTCTGAAGGGTTGCAAGGAGAAAGCCACTACTCTCCAAAAAGAACATTGCTGCCTGTCTACAATTTGTGAAAGACCATGTGGATAAGCCAGAAGGCTACTGGAAGAATATTCTGTGGACAGATGAGGCCCAAATAGAACTTTTAGGCTTGAATGAAAAGTGTTATGTTTGATGAAAGGCAAATACAATATTCCAGCATAAAAACCTTATCCCATTTGTCAGGGCTGGTCCTAGGCCTAGGTCACCTAGGCAGTCACCTAGGGCACCAAATTTTAGCAGGCGCCAAAACTGAAAAGACTTCCAAAATATACAATATGAATATAAAATCTGATAGTCTTTCCCTCATTGCTTTAGAACTTTTTCTTTCTACGCTTTTTGAAAACACTTGCCCACAAAGAAGAGGGGACCTTTTTGAAATTCCTAACAAAATCAGAAGATGAGCCAAACCATAGGGGGTGCCAGAATATGACTTTGCCTAGGGCGCCAAAATGTCCAGAGCCAGCCCTGCATCTGCAAAACATGGTGGTGGGCCCATGGTTTGGGCCCACTTTATTGCCTCTGGACCAGGATGGCTTGCCAACATTGATGGAACTATGAATTCTGAATTGTACACGCAAATTCTACAGGAAAATGTCAGGGTATGGGTCCATGAACTGAAGTTCAAGAGAAAGTGAGTCATGTAGCAAGACAGTGATCCAATACATACAAATTGTAAGACCAAAGAATTGTTAAAGCCGAAGAAAGTTGATGTTTTGGAATGGCCAAGTCAAAGTCATGACCTTAATCTCATAGATCCTATAGTTGTGGAAGGACCAGAAATGGGCAGTTCATGCAAGGAAGCCCACCAACATCCCTGAGGTGAAGCTGTTCTGTAAGGAGGAATAGGCTAAAATTCCTCCAAGTGGATATGCAGGACTGATCAACAGTTATTGGAAAAGTTTAATTGTTGTTATTGCTGCCCAAGGGGGGCACACCAATGACTGAAAGCAAAGGTTCAAATACTTTTCCCACACGCAAATATGTAGCTTCAGATCATTTTCCTCAATGAATAAATGACCAAGTATAATGTTTTGGATTTATAGTTTAATTGGATTCTCTTTATCTAGTTTTAGGACTTGTGTGGAGAACAGATTTCGGTCATATTTATGCAGAAATATTAAAAATTCAAAAGAGTTCACAAACTTTTAAGCACCACTATACATATTATCAGTCTGATTCAATCCATTGCAGGATGAACTCCTCTTAACTGAAGGTTATGGACCATAATCTACCATGCTAGTTCAGTGCAGGTTGGTAAGTACAGGTAGTCCTCGCTTAACAACCACAATAGGAACAGGAAAATTGGTCATTGTGGGGCGGTCATTAAGGACCCGATTTTACTACCATTTTGGTCATAAAGCGAATCACCATGGTTGTTAAGCAAATCACATGGTCGTTAAGCAAACCCAGCTTCCCCAATGCACATTTTTGCCAGAAAACAGAAAAACACGATCATGACTACAGGATGCTGCAATCAGTTGTAAATGCAAGCTGGTTACCAAGTGCCCGAATTGTGATCACATGACTCCAGGGGTGATGCAATAGTTCACGATGGTCATAAGTACGAGTACAGGTCGTAAAGCACTTTTTCCCAGGCTGTCATAACTTTGAACCATTGTTAAATGTCGTTAAGCAAGGACTATCTGTAGATTTTTTTACCTACCAGTCTAGAGCTAAGCAACAGTAACTAGCTCAAAATCACCCAACTGGCTTCTGTGCCTAAGGAAGGACTAGAATTTGGATCTCCCTGCTCCTATTCCAGTACTTCAGTCACTACACCACATTGGCACTCATATATATTAATGGAGTTTGAGCTGTTGATAACCAACCAAGAAAAAGATATTAGAGTCAAAATGAATAGCTCACTGAAGATAACAATTCAATGTGCAACAGCTATGAAAAAAAGCAAATTATACACTGGGAATCATTAGGAAAGGAACTAAAAATAAGAAGTTTTGATTGTTTATGTGCCATCAAATCAGTGTTAACCCTTAGTAACCACACACAGATAGACTTAGATAAACCCTTTTCAGGATGATCTTTCTCTAAGTTGGCCCCTCACTTCCATTGACTGTCATAGGAAAAACTATTACCTATGTGATTCTGATCTTTGTAGGTATAGACATGTCATGGCACCTAAATATCCTTTCCAATAACTTCAGTGCTGCCCTACCAAGTGCTAACCTGTGGCATATTTCTTGACTGCTGGTTCCATTGATAGTTAATCCTAAAAGGCAAAATTTGTCCACCATTTCAGTATCTTCATTGTCAGTTCTAAGGCTGATTACTGTATCTGTCAGTATTTAATTTTAGTCCCATTTTTTTCACTGTGCTCCTTTACTTTCATTACCAGAGCTTGTAGATCATTTGCATTTTCAATTATTAAAGTGGTGTCATCCACATAGCACAGTTTATTGATGTTTCTTCCTCCAATTTTAAAAGCATGTTCATCTTCTTCCAATTCAGCCTCCCACAATATCTGTTCAGCATATAAGTTGAATAAATAATGAGAGCCTATAAAACCTTTTCTCATTCCTTTGATGACTTGGAGCTAATCTGTTTTATCATGTTCCATTTGGACTGCGGCTTCTTTTCTTTATATGTATATAAAGTATAAGTTTTGCATGAGGACAATGAAATGTTTTAGGATTCCCTTTTTCCTATGGACATATCACAGCTTGACCTGTTGACACAAGTAAAGAGCTTTCTATAGTCAATGAAGCACATATTGACATCTTTTTGGTATTCATTGGCTTTCTCAAAATTCTTTGGTAGTGTGCATCAATTATAATGTCTCTTATTCTTCAGTCTTTGTTAAAGCCAGCTTGAATGTATAGCATCTCCCTTTCCATATAGGCTTCTAATCTACATTGGAAGATCCTAACTATTATTTTGCAAAATAAGGATATTGCATGATAGTTTGCACGCTCTGTTAAGTCTACTTTCTTTGGTACTAGTATGTAAACTGACTTCTACCAATTTGTTGCCCATTGTGTCATTTTCCACAATTACTGGCATAGTCTGGTTAGAATCTTTACAATAGTAAAATCAATCTGATATCTGGGTACTGTATCTGGTGATCTCTATATACACAGGCATCATTTTGGTTGTTGGAAGACTATGTTAGCAATGAAGAAATCATTGGTTTGGCAGAAATTGTAAATTGTGTTCCATTATATTTTCCTCTTTAATATCCCCAACTTTGGCATTCCAGTCTCCAATCACAAGCAACACATCTTGCTTCAATGTTCTGTTTGATTTCAGATTGAACTTGACCATAAAACCTGTCAACCTCCTCTTCTTCTGCATCAGTGGTTGGAGCAGAAACCTGTAGCTGTCATATTAAAAGGTTGTCTATGAAGTCTAATTGAGATTATTTGGTCACTGACTAATTGTACCTAAATACTGCCCTCGCTGTATCCTCTTGACTATGAAAGCAATGCTGTTTCTTCCTTGTTTTTATGTCCTGAGTAGTAAGCTGAGTAGTAATCTTCTGAGTGAAAGTGTCAAATTCTAGTCCATTTCAATTCACTGATGCCTAAGATGTTAATGTGCAGTCAGTTCATTTTACCTTGACCATCCCCATGTTCATAGTTCTTTCATTCCACGTTCCCACTGTTTTTGCAACTTTGGATTTTCTTTTCTACATAGCAGCATTAGCAACTAGACATCCTGAAGGTTTTAATTTAACTAAATCATAAACACCAATACTAATCCAAAAGATCCTTAACTCTTTTTCTGTAGCATGTTCAATGCCATCTAATCTGAATGATTCATCATCTGGCACTAGACTATCAATCCACATGGTTTTCTTGGTAAATTACAAGAGTAGTTTACCATTGCCTTATCCCATTAATATCAAATTATGCCTTTGTTTTTGTCACTAAAGTGATCATGCACCTCCAGTATCTTCCTGTATCACAACTGCCTGATACAGATGCCTACTTGCTTTACTTGGACAGCTGAGATGACTTTCACACCTTGGTTGCTTCTTTTAAGAGTATATATTCTAGGCATATACTCTTGGCATCCTCTACTCATCCCTCCCAGAAACACCTCTCACCATGATGAGACAAGATAGTAGGGCTGGGGAGAGAAACTTAGTGACGCTATACAAATCTATGGTACATTTATATCTGCAGTATTGTGTAGAGTTCTGGTAACGATATTTGGAAAAGGATACTACAGAGCTGGAAACAAAGAAGAAAGTATTCAAAATGACCAGGGAACTTGTGCACCTTCATGAGAAAGGACTAAAATATTTGGGACTCTTGATTGAAAATAAAGATGAACAACCATGGACGTGATCAAGGTATAAAATCAGACATGATATTGAAAAGAATAGGTAGTGATGCTGATCAGAAAAATATTTAGAACAGACAAAAGAAAGAACCTTCTCACTCATTAATGAACCTGTAGAATTTATTACCATAAGCCATGGGGATAGCTACCAATTTGGATTACTTTAAAATAGGGTTGGCTAAATTAATGGAAGGCAGGTGCATAAAGGGCTCTTGGCCTTAAAGACTGAATGTTAGGTTCAGGCTGGGAGCAGAATACCTCCAAATACCAATTGCAGGGAAACAAGAGTGAGAAAAGGGTATTTGGTCACTGTGAGAAACAAAATGCTGTACAAAGAGGTGTTCCAGCTTGATCCAACAAAGCTGTTCTTTTAACAGAGGACTCTTTTGGGAGGACAGTATTCATACATAGGCCTACAAACTGATGAAGTTATGCAAACTTCTCCATCACTTGCGAGCTATTCCGAGGCAGAATGAGATGGGCTGGCATGGAATGCAAAACATAATAAGATGGGTTTGGTTTGGAGGTGGGGAAAGACTGGAAAACAGAAAACACAGTTTCAATATTCAGAAAGGGAAAGGAGAAGGAAAACTTCAACCTGGTTAATATTTGTACTGGGCAAGGTACTGGAAAAAACTGTGTCCAGATTAGAGTTAAAATAGTTCCACTGTATTTGATACTGATAAGTCAATATTTGGAGACCTTCTTAGAAGGAAAACTATGGTAGTCTATGGTAGCAAAAAATCTGGAGTCTGGTAGTACCTTTTCTAACACATTTCATCAAAAGGTCACAACAAACACAATGTTCTTTTTAACGTATTAGAATTGTCAATTGGTAAGGTACTTGTAACCTGTCTCACATATAACCTGCATCTATATAACCAACCTGTCTTTCCTTTACTCCAATTAAAATCCTACATTAGTCTAGTCACTCTAAGCATTTGATGAAACGAGCTGCAGCTCACAAAAGCTTATCGCTTTTAATTAAATTTGTTAGTTGGAAAATGTGCTATCAGATTCCTTCTGATTTAGAGTACTGTGCCCAGTTGTGGGCACCATGATTTAAAAGGGACATAAAAAAGCTAGAATGATTTCAAAGAACTGCCAGGTTGGTAAAATGTCTGGAAAACAAGCTTTATGAAGAACAGGAATGAGTCATGTGTCTCTTGTAAAGGGGGAGACTGAAGGGAGATCTATACATATCTAAAAAGGTATCACATGCAGGAAGGATCTATATAGTAGGAAGAATTTCCTGGCAGTAAGATCTATTAAGCAGTGGAACAGTCTACCTGGTAGTGTTGGACTCCCTCCTTGCTTGAAGTTTTCAAACAGGGGCTGGAGGGCTACCTATCAGGAAAGGTTCTCTGGATTAAACTAAATTATCAATAAGGTCACTTTCAACTCATACATTCTATGATACCTATCCATATTTCTGAACATTATCCACATACAAAAAGAAAGTATCAAAGTATCCATAGGCTTAGACAAAATTAAGGTTGGGAGAAATGCAACAAATAAGAACAAAATAATGTTGTGGGTACAGGACTAAAACAATCAATAAATGATGATCGTTTGACAGCACAAGAAAGGGGGAACAACAATGCAAGAGGTGAAACAATTTTAGCAAACAACAGGCTTACAAGGCTTTGAGATAAAATAACATGACTTTTATATTATAGGTGGAACAATTTGAATGACTCGAGTCCAGAGTACCATTTGATCCTAGATAATTAAATAAATTTCAGATACTGTAACTTAAGGATATAGACAACATGTTTGAAAAAGTTCCTCAGCCTGGTCAACCAATCCCCATCGTGATTTATTATACCTAAAAAGAAAAAAAGGGAGATCCAGGGAGCAATTAAACCTTCTTTGAGAAAGAAGGTGATCCCACATTCCTAAAAGGATACAAACCTTTGATCATACTTTACAAAAGCCACCATTCACATGAATGTTCACAATAATTATTATCTAGTCACAAATTTCTCTCTCATAAATAACATTGGTCTAATAGAAGCCCCCAACTTGAAAATTACTGGTAGGCTAAGTTGTTATACCAGACTGGCCAGCAAGTTGAAGATACAGAGATATAGTAACTTTACACCTATCTGGAAGGTTAATTCTAAAAGGTGGTTTCTGCAAAACACCTTTTTTATTCCATATGCTTTTTAGTACTAGGTGATTTTTATAGCTAGGGGGCCACAAAATTATGCAAGATCGGGACCAAAAAGAAAACTAACCCAAGTTCTCCCTCCAAAGAAAGACTCAATTGCAGTTAAATATAATGTTTTCAAAGCACTGAAAATCATTAAATCACAGCCTGCTACCAAATATCAGGGACAAATATTGGGAACAACTGCAAAGGAAACTTTAAGAGCTGTACAGGATGTTGGGAAGGGAGTTATAAGAAGTCCACATGGTACCCAACCTTGATCTCTATGACACTATTGACAGTGTGGCTTCAATAGGGGGAAAGGGTTGGCTCACTCTTGATTTAAACAAAGCCAATACATTACATACAAGAAACTGCATTTCTTTATTTGATTTTTAAACTGCTGTAATCGTGTGGCTACTAGTGAATTCAATCTGAACAGACAAATCCTTGCTTCCCAAGATGATACAGTCTAGCCTATGAGAAAGCAACAGTGAGAAAAAGGAAACAATGTGGCCATCTCTATTTAAAACTTGAAACAGTAGAAAATAGAGTGTAAGAGGAAAAGCCCAAAATTACATAGAAGATGTTGATTTGGAAAACAGTCTTGAAGAAAGGAGAGGTAGCACCATATATGTGTTCATACAGGCATGTAAGACAAAATAAGAGAATGGAGGGGGGTTTTAAAGAGGGCAGGAGCCTTTCATCAAAATGTATGTGAGCCACCACCTTTGTACTAAAATTTTAGGAGTTTTTTGTTTTGTTTTAAAACTTTAGACTGTATTTAAAAGTCCTTTAAAGAGCAGCTTTGTAGTAAATATTCTGAAATGAACAGACTCAAGCCTACACATCTGTATTCAACTGAATTATTCTTAGCTGATTATCAAAAAGAATAGAAGCACATTCTTTTGATACAATATAAGATTCTCTTTTTAAAAAAAAAACATTCATGCTACATTCTTTTCTGACCTTCAGTATTTCCATGGGGCTTCCAAGTGCTTAAATCTTGCCTTCCTTTCCTCCCCAGAACTATGGAGTTGTTTCATACAATAAAACTGTTGGCATATTATGCTCAGTTTGATGTGGGTGAAAACACAGCCACCCCCAGTCAATCGTCACTGACTTGAGGATGGTTGACAATAAAATTCCATTTGTCCTCTTTGTGAATCATGCTATGAATCTTTAAAATTATCAGTAATAAGTTCAGGCAGTTAATCTCAAATGAATGACTGTATTTTAGTATTCTCTAGCACATAGCATGAATACTTCAGTCTAACACCCAAACAGCTTCATTCCACAGAGTTTTTACAGAATAATTTATACTCTTTATTTAATTGCAGTTCCTGCTTATGTTCAATGGATCTTATTCTGTCTTAAATAAAATTGGGATTGGAGCTAACAAAAACAATTGTCTCTAACAGAAAAAAAATCTCACTCTACAGTTCTTCCATTTCTTCCATTCACTGTTCTGAACATGAATTTTCACAGGATGAAGGCAAGGGTTTAGTAACTTATACTAAGATGAGTTGGGTACATGCTTCCTTAGCAGGATCTCTGATATGTTAGAATGACCATTATATCTAATACAGAAACAGAAAGGCAACCAATCTCATGGAATCAGTCTGAAAGGAGATAAGACCAGAGCAGGCAATCATACAGACACAAAATAGCAACCTTGAATAAGTAATTACCTTGATTGCACAAGGGCCCTTAATTATGTCATCAATATATTTCTTGCAGCATACTGGTGTATCTCATACCATTACAATAATTTCATTCATTCATCCGTTCATTCATTCATTCTGTATGGCTGCCCACCTCAAAACAAAAATTACTCTGGATAATTAGTTGAGTTATAAACAAATTTTAAAATGTTCCCCAAAATAAAACAAACAGAACAGACTGACAGTCAAGGACACCAATCAATACATTGCAATATCCCGTAAAGACAGACTGTTCAACACTCTGGGCTAATGCCCATAGGAACAGCTTTCAAAGCCCATTGGACATTTTCAGTGCCTTGTAACAGGCCAATAAGGTTGAGGCCATTCAAATTTTGGGGGCCTAGGTATTCCATAGTTTTGCCACAAAAGAAATCGCATGCTTCCTGGCTCCCATCAGATTGTATTGTTTGACAGAAGGTACCTATGGCATGCCAACTATGTCAGATCTGGTGGGATGAGCAGAACTAATGGGGGATAAGTGGTCCTGCAAATAACCTAGCCTTGTACCACAAAATGATTTATAAGTAATAACTAGCACCTTGAATTGCATCCAGAATTTTGCTCTAGCAGGCTTTGGAAAAATTGCTTTATAAAATTGTACAGACATAGTAATTATTTTGTATGATCAGTCTGAAATAGAGATGTTGGAGGAAAGCTTTCAAAATTTTGTTTGTTCAAAGATCTGTTTCTTTGCTGTTAAATATGTCTTACCTTGATGCTCTGGCCACACATTATACTACAAGGGCAAATACTACACATTGAACGCTTTTCTAGAAACGTTTGCTTGTACTCTTTCTGCCCCACATGTCAATGTCTATGAAACGTTGTCTGTATGTTGTTCAGTGATATATGGGCACAGCAGGCCATTCAATGTGATATATGAGATGGAGTTGTACTCTTTTTATTCCTGAGCACCAATTTATTCCAATTCTTCTCTTCTGTCGCATTAAGGTAAGACAGGAGCTAAATTCAGTGCTTCTTCTCCCCAAACCTTAGGGCAAAATGGTTTCTCAAGGCCCTTCTACATACATACAGAGCAGACTGCAATAAAACCTTTGCCTTATTATTTATTTATATTTCAAATTTAGGTACCACCCATCTCACGAGAAGTGACTTTTAATAATAAACATGGGCTTAAATACTTTAAATACTTAAATATTTTGAAAATAATAATTACTTCATAAAATATGTTAAGCTAAATAGGACTGTTCTTGGATTATTATCTATATACCAGGAGTTAATTTCAGCATTCTATTTCTTATATTTTTAAATTAAAATGTAACATTTACTATTGCCTTGTAGCTAGCTTCTTACTCCAAATAGAAACAGTTCCTTTTCTTATGAGTAGCCACTTGCCTTGCAATTGAGTCAATTTTCTACCAAAAATCTTGCTGTGGTACATTACCATAATGTAACAGGCAAGAAATATCTAACCTCTTATGTTACACTGCATTCTTTTTAAGTTAATGTCTTTTCAGAAGGATGTGTGGTTGTTAATGATTATGCCAGCTTAAATTGTCCACAAATGGTCCTAGGACTCACCTTCAGTAAATTTATTCAGCACTCATGTCAGCACATACCAAGTATTTTGAAATAATTGTATCAAAGTCATATTTTCTTAGAATGTTCTTACTTGCTACTTAAACTGTTAAGGCAAATCTGATAAAACCAATGTAGAATAATTGTTTTCAATTGTAAATGAACCTCTAATTTTTAGTACATATATTGAAATATATTATTAAACAAGATTCTACAGGAACCAGAAAGTTCTATTTTATTTTGGCAGATAATAAAGGATAACTCTTCAGAAGCAACAGCTGAATAAGGCATGTGAAACAATATTTTTTTTCCTGTCTAATCACATCTAATCTTTCTTATGAAATTATGTAGTTATTTCGGCTCAATGTTTCTATTTAGTAAAAAGACTTAAGACTGTGGGTTAATAAAAGATTCCATTCTAAAATGAAATAATCTGGAATCTATTTTATGATTCAACAAGAGAGGTAATTGGGTTAATAAAAAGACATCGAATTTATTATTTTGGATTATGTATAATTCTTTGCACCCATCTTTTTTTAATTTTACCAAAATAATTCTACATTTTTAGGATTAAAATTGTCTGCAAAAGTCTGATATTTTATTTCCTTTCACTGCAGCCTCAAACATGCATATATATATGAAAAATAACTTTCTAAAGATGATGATCACGTGTCCACAGTGGAGAGAAAAAGAGAAAATAAATGTAATGGACAATCAAACATCTACTGTAACATAGCTTTTTTAAAATATTAGTCTGAATAACCAATAATTACTTTTCATTTTATGGGCAAATGTAGTAAGAATTTGGGATTAGCAGATAACTACTTCCTCCAAAATTCACTAATAAATTAATTGGATAGTTCTGGATCCCAACTGTTTGGATTATGTACAGAGGTTTCCATTTACAGAAGGAAAATTATCATTCATAGTCTTTTCTGCTCATAGTCAGCTCACATCTGTGGATGTAATTCCAATTCTATGAACAAATCAATAAATTATAATCCAAGCCTTCATTTTTAAATTACCCTCCAGGATTGCTTTTAAAGAGTTTTTACAGCTGGCAGTTCAAGAAGCAAAAGATCTTAATGCATGCTAAGTATTATCAATGAAAGTTTATGGTTATTTATTTAATAAATCTAAATAAAGAAAGCCTAAATATCACTTTTAAGCTGCCTACCCACGAATACTTTGGGGGCCAAGAGTTGCTCAGAAAAGGAAGTAAGAATGCAACCATTCTGAAACATTCTTTGGGTAGGGTCAACAACCCTCTTTCATTTCTCTCTTGTCTTATGCAGTTGCTTTCAATTTTTCTTTTCTAACTCTGCTTTCTCAGCCAGCCTCTTTCAGTCCCTCCTTGTTTCTACCCCTATGATGTAAAATCTCTGTAAAGTTGTCAAATACATTTTACGTTGTTATTATATTATTATTCTAACTTGGTATCTGTCAGAGATTATTCTAAATTGGGCAAAACTGTGTTGCAGCAACAAACACCATAAGTCTGTTTCATTGGTTATATCTCCCTCTGTTTAGAAGGTTGTCTTCAGGATTGTTTGAGTACAAAATGGAATCAGGAGATCTCTGCATCAGTCTCTTATGTAAATCTCACTTCAAGAGAATCTGAGCTCATCAGAATGAGATTCACAATCTGGATTCACCACCATGCTAAGCGATAACATGTGGAAGTGTTTTTTGTTTTGGTTGGATTCTGATTGGGTAAACCTAGAAAGTGTACTTAATAGTCAAATACTTAGTTAACATCATAATGCCTACAGGAACCATGGTGTCCATGATGTCAATTTTTTAAAGTCAAAATCTTGCAACATTGCCAAATCTTATGAGATTTCATTGTTCTCACAAGATATCTCAGAATTGAGATAATTGAAATAGTTGATGGCCCATCCAACTTTAGGACATTTTAACAGACAAACCTGGCAGCTACACCATGACATAAGATTGCATAATCATTGGCCTGATGCTAAAAAGATTACTGAGTTCTGTTTTCGCATAATGTGTGATCCCACCCACTGTGACTTATTTGAGAAACTATGTTTGGTTTAGCATGAAATGTGAATCCAGCCCTAATTTCCAGATTGCCTTACCCAGCAGTTTAATGCAAAAGTTAACTAATGTGAGAGGTTAAATTGAACTGTTAAGGACCTCAAACATAAGTAGCATAAGGTTGACCTGCACATCCCCCTGCATTGGAAAATCCAATGGAACAGAGTAGAACTGCATATAAAATTTCATTAAAAAGATTCAGTGGAATATGCTCTCTCAGTCATGTTATTTTCTCTGCCAGAAAAGGTCACTCACAAGATAGGCAATGCATTTTTAGTGCCCAAATCAAAACTATGAAGTTTTAAATGCACCTTGAATTTTGAATCAGCCTTAATTTATTTATATTTATACACAGAGAGTCAGAGACACAGAACAGGAAATTCAGGACTGGGAAAAAAATAAAAGAAAAACACAAGCTATGCTTATAGAAAGACTATATAATGAATTAAATTACACAGATATCCTTTTTTAAAAAGCAATACATTTTCAGTCCTGTGATATTAAAAATAAAATGTTCTGCCAAGAATAAGAAAAGTTCCTTTGGGATAATAAACATGCAGAAATATATAAATTTAACAAAAGAGTTTAGTTTTTTTTCTTTCTTCCATTGTGAGAGCACTGTAATTTTAGCCAACTAGTAGGTGTTACTTTTGAACAAAATAGAGCTGATAAAGCCATACATTTCTCTACTATAAATATACCAGTCATTTTTCAAGAAGGCTTCAAAATATCAAGCTCTCTTTAAAGCCTTCAGAAATTTGCATAAAGACTCATGCAAATAAGAGGAAAACCATATTTTAAAAAAATCAGTCGAATTAGAAATCCTGTACTAAGCTCCAATTTTACCATATTTTGCAATTTGAATATTTAGAAGTTCTAAAGAAAAAATAAAACTATTATGCATAGCAATATTTATCTATTTATACAAATACAGATATCATATACACAAACAATCAAGCATATACTACCACATTTAGCACATACCAATCATTCTATACAAGGAGCACCAAGTTATATTTTTTTCTGAATGCACTGCATCAAGTCATTTTTCCAATAGTGTAAGAGCTCAGAAAATAAGAGACTTAAACTAGTAATTTCAGAGGCAAGACTAAAATATCTTGCTTTATTTAGAGTGCCCAATGTCATTACATGATACACTTGGCAAGTCAGAGGCTCCTTTTCATACCATCCACAGTTTTGCACAAAAAGTGACCTGATCTCCAGAAAGGATACACTGAATTGAAATGAGGTGCACCTCTAATGGTTTCATTAGAAGTGATGAAATGGTTTCATTAGAAATGATAATTAACACTCATTTTTCCTGAATAAGAATGGAAGATAGAAAAGTCATGTTATCACATGGAAATTACATTCCAACTTCAAATTCAAACTGGAAACAGCAGCACAAAAAAATTCTGGAGAGAAGGTGGACATCTATATAAAAAAAATCCAGTCCTGATTTTGGAGAAAGAAGTTAGCCTAATATTATAGAAAACTTCTACTCCCACTCAAAAGCAAAACATCATTTATAAACCAGAAGAAAGAAATTGTGGAAAGTAATTTTGTTTATCTCTGACCTTACACTAAATAGATTCCAACGCTCTAGGCTCACAATTTCATGACTCTAATAATAACCAACAGGTAAGACAGAGGTGTAAGAAGAAGTCTAGTTGTGTAATTTATGGCGTTACTGCACCCACATTGAAGGTATGATGACAAAAACACAAATTGGTACTTCTTGGCCAGAGATCATGCCAAGTGAGTTTTACAAACAGCTAATATCTTTGTGCTAAGGCCCTTACTCTGCAATACCTGATAATTGTATAAGCAACACAAATTACTGGAAATGATTGAGTACTGACTCTGTATGATAAGGCTATCTCTTCCTGCTCATCAAAAAGAGGCAATAGGGACAGAACAAACATATGGTGTCCCAAAAATCTTAGTGCAATTTAAGCTTTAATGACTTAAAACTGAATAAAGACTTTTAGGACACTCTGTATATTGATCCTTTTCCTCCTGCTTTAAAAGTAAAGTTCCCTTCAAATTAAGCTCAACCTCTGATAATTATATGGACACAATCATGCAGTTTTCTTGCCAACAGCATAGAAGTGGTTTGCCAATTTTTCCCCCCCCAAAATCCTGGATAGTTATTCAGTTGACTGGATATTCCAGTCTAGCCTATTCCCCTAGCCTTCCATGGTAATCTCCAATCTAAGTACTCAGTGGACTAAACCCTGCTCAGCTTCAAGTCAAACAAGGTCAGCCCAGGTGTTGCCACCTGCTAAAACCTAATAGAGCTCACATACTTTAATAATGACTGAAGAGGGTATTGTCAGCACATTTTCTGCTTGGAGCTATCCAGGGTCCTGCAACCCCAATCTGACCCCACCTGCCTGAATAAGCCACACACGAATGCTGAGGGCTTTAATGAAATTCATCTAACAAAACTTAGATGAGAAGAAAATGGATAACTGCTCATTTTACCAAGCATTAATTGTTCTTAATATGTTAATCAGAATTCTCCTTTTGTTAAAGAGGTAGAATAAGCTCCTGAAACACTGGGAAGCTCTCCCCCAAATAATCTAGGTCAATGGTTAGAATCAATCTTCCATTAGATTGATTTCCATTCCATTCTATTACATTACATTGAAGACAGACAAGTTGTAAATCAAACTTTAGGGAACTGCACAGTCTAACAGTTAGCATTTTAAGGCCCTAAATATGTCTTCAAGACAGCCTAACTATCAAACTATTTAAAAGTCTCAGACTTTTGGCATATTTAAGCAGAGACAGATACTCCTTAAGACACTTAGGTCCCAGGTAATATGTAGGTAAAAAGGTTAAAATTAGTATGAATCGTGCTCAGAAAAAAGTAGCAACTAGCGCAATTGTTTAAGAATGTATGTGAGATATTTAATAAAAATTGTTCATAAAAAAGAAGAAGAATGTATGTGATATATTCTGTCTGGCCGGTGCCAGTCAACATTTTCAAAGCCATAGTTGAATCAAATAAAATGTTCAGAAGCTGTTTTTAAAAGCTGACCCAGGAGAAATTCATTGTCATGGTATCTACTGTAGAAATAAGAGTAGGCTATTGCCTTGACAATCAACCCATCAAAGTCAGAATACTGTCACATCAAAGGAAAAATATCACTTAAGGGTGATCGTTTTAATATTAAAATGTTCTTGGATTTGCATTACACATATCAGGCCAAACACAATTTAGGCAAGACAAGGCACATATGCAAATAAAATAATTTGAATCCAAAGAAAGACCAGTTCTATATTACACTTCTCCCATTAGGACCTTCAAGTTGTAATCCACATGAATTGGTTAAAGGATAATTTTATATATCATGGAGAGACAAACTTAGTTATCCACCAAATATGTATTCAGTACATGAACAAAAACCACTTAAAGCTACTTCTCCAAAAGACACCTGTATAATTTAACAATGTTTATGTTTTGTGGGTATATCTACTATCAGTAACCCTTCCATATATATCTATGTACAGGTAGTCCTCACTTAATGACATTAATTGGGAGCAGAAACTCCGTTGTTGACAAACTACATGACCCAGCCACTTAGAGATGGTCACTAAATGAGGGGTCGTTAAACGAGGACCACTTGTATGCTATCTATATATCAGTATACTAATCAATGGTAATTCTGAATATTTTTATGCAAAATATTTTAATGAACAATTATGTCACAGTAGAATTCTAGACAATTATATTGCCTACGAAGAGGAACAGGTAAGGAAAAGGACTGGAAAGAATAAATGTGCCAAATCTCAAAATTACCTTGTTCTTTAATCTATTCTGTCTGAAATAGTTTGCCAAAAGAAATTACTAGGGTAGTAGTTATTAATCTCTGAGTAATTGTATTACTATTCTTATAGCAGATAGGTATGAGAATGCAGTTGTCAATTTTCAGTATCCAAAGAACCATAAAGGAACCTCAGAGAGTTATTGTCTTTCCTTGCACAGTAGCCACTCATACTAAATAGCAGATTAATTTTGAAACAGATGGGAGTTTTCAAAAATATTTTCAAACACTGCAAGAAAGTCATCCATCCAAAGAAGAAGGGGAAAAGTAAAACATTTTGCTGGAATAGCATAAGTCTCCTAAGCTGTATAATTTCTTTTATACAACATCCCAGAAATTTTTGATATTGCAATGCTCATCCATACGTCATACTAAGAGCAGTCACTCCTCCTTCTTTATATATAATAGAGATAAGAAAACTAAATGAATAAACAGTCTCTGAGAATGAATCTCACCTGAAATTGAAACATAATACAGGTAGTCCTCAGTTAATGACAGTAATTGGGAACTCCATCACTAAGTGATGCGGTGGTAAAGCATGATATCAGGAGACCATGCCAACTTACGATGGCAGCTCCAGTTGCCATCATTAGGCAAATCCTGCATGGTTATTAGATGCTACATCACGTGATCACTGTTTGCAACCTCCTGCTGGCTTCCCCACTGACTTTACTGCCGGCTTCTGACAAGCAAAGGTCACAAAGGGTGATCACATGACCATGACCATAGGATCGGCTACATCATAATTGCAAGCCGGTTGCCAAGCACCTGAATCACAATCACGCATGATGCAGGGATACTGCGACGGCCACAATTACAAGGACTGCTCATAAGTCTCCTCGTTCAGCATTGTTGTACCTTTGAATGGTTGCTGAATGAGTGGTTGCTGAACGAGAACTACCTGTACAATAAAATGCAATACAATACACACAACAGAATAAAATAGAGAAACAAAATGCATTAGGGACACATGTTTCTATTTTTCATGCATATGGACAAGGCTGGCCTTATATCTACCTTCATTTTACAATACACTGAATTTCCTATAAGTACATTGGTATTATACCTTCTCTTCCACAACTACTGGATACAAAGGCTTCCTTAAGCATATCAGCAACAGCAATGATTAGCTATGGGTTTTCAGGATGCATTTCAACCTATATTTCTTGTGTAACATTGTTATGTCTGTAGCAAAACACATAACTGGGGGGGTAATTTGAAATTCCATAAAATTGTGATTTTGTATTATCTGAAAAACATATATTATAAAATACTGAATTTAAATGGTAGCAAGTATATGCGGAGAGCAACTTTCCAGTTCATATGCCTACATTAAATGGTTGTTTTTAAATATACAAGGGGTCCTCATTTAATGCCCCTTCATGGATCACTCCCTTGTCGTGGCAAAGGGGCTTGCGTAACTCAGTGAAGCCATGAGCTATACCGTGCAGGGCCACCCACGACGGACAGGTCATGACAGAGAGTTCTGACAAAATGTGGCCCACTGGAGAAGGAAATGGCAACCCACTCCAGTATCCTTACCAAGAAAACCCCATGGACAACGTTAAAAGGCTAAAAGATATGATGCCGGAAGATGAGCCCCTCAGGTTGGAAGGTGTCCAATATGCTACTGGGGAAGAGCAGAGGGCAATTCCAAGTAGCTCCAGAAAGAGTGAAGTGGCTGGGCCAAAGCCGAAAGGATGTTCAGCTGTGGGTGTATCTGGAAGCGAAAAGAAGGTCCGAGGCTATAAAGAACAATATTGTATAGGAACCTGGAATGTAAGATCTATGAACCAAGGCAAGCTGGATGTGGTCAAACATGAGATGACCAGGTTGAACGTTGAATCTTGGGAATCAGCAAATTAAAATGAACGGGAATGGATTTAATTCTTCCAATTTAATTCAGGTGACCATTATATCTACTACTGTGGGCAAGAAACCCTTAGAAGAAATGGAGTAGCACTCATAGTCAATGAGAGTGGGAAAGGCAGTAATGGGGTACAACCTCAAAAACGACAGAATGATCTCAGTGCGAATCCAAGGCAAACCATTCAACATCACAGTAATCCAAGTCTATGCCGAAGAAGCTGAAGTTGACCAGTTCTATGAAGACCTATACGACCTTCTAGAACTAGCACCAAAAAAAGATGTTCTTTTCATCATAGGGGATTGGAATGCTGAAGTAGGAAGTCAAGAAATAATCAGAATAACAGGCAAGTTTGGCCTTGGAGTACAAAATGAAGCAGGGCAAAGGCTAAGAACAAGCTGGTTAGAGCAAACACTCTTTTCCAACAACACAAGAGACGACTCTACACATGGACATCACCAGATGGTCAATACTGAAACCAGACTGATTATATACTTTGCAGCCAAAGATGGAGAAGCTCTATACAAACAGCAAAAACAAGACCAGGAGCTGACTGTGGCTCGGATCATAAGGTTCTTACTGAAAAATTTAGGCTTAAATTGAAAAACGTAGGGAAAACCACGAGACCACTCAGGTATGACCTTAGATCATACTCCTTGCAAGTACACAGTGAAGGTGATGAATAGATTTAGAGGATTAAATTTGGTAGACAGAGTGCCTGAAGAACTATGGATGGAAGTCGGTAACATTGTACAGGAGGCAGCAACTAAAACCATCCCAAAGAAAAAGAAATGCAAGAAAGCAAAACGGCTGTCTGGTGAGACTTTACAAATAGCTGTGGAAAGAAGGAATGTGAAAAGCAAGGGTGAAAGGGAAAGATATAAGCAACTGAATGCAGATTTCCACCTTAGCAAGGTGAGATAAGAAGGCTTTCTTAAATGAACAATGCAAAGAAATCGAGGAAAACAATAGAATAGGGAAGACTAGAGATCTCTTCAAGAAAATTGGAGATATCAAAGGAACGTTTAGTGTAAAGATGGGCATGATAAAGGACAAAAAAGGCAGGGACCTAACAGAAGCAGAAGAGATTAAGAAGTGGTGGCAAGAATACACAGAAGAACTATATGAGAAAGATCTTAATGTCCCTGATGTCCACGCTGGTATGGTCCCTGACCTTGAGCCAGACATCCTAGACAGCGAACTCAAGTGGGTCTTAGGAAGCATTACTAACAACAAAGCTAGCAGAGCTGACAGTATTCCAGCTGAGATATTTAAAATACTAAAAGATGATGCTGTTAAAGTGCTGCACTCAATATGCCAACAAATTTGGAAAACACAAGTGGCCACGGGATTGGAAAAGGTCAGTTTACGTTCCAATTCCAAAGAAGGGCAATGCCAAAGAATGTTCAAACTATCGCACAATTGCGCTCATTTCATATGCTAGCAAAGTTATGCTCAAAATCCTACAAGCTAGGCTTCAGCACTATGTGAACCAAGAACTACCAAATGTACAAGCTGGGTTTCAAAGAGGCAGAGGAACTAGAGATCAAATTGCCAACATTCGTTGGATCATGGAGAAAGCATGAAAGTTCCAGAAAAACATCTGCTTTTGCTTCATTGACTATGCAAAAGCCTTTGATTGTGTGGATCACAACAAACTGTGGCAAATTCTTAAAGAGGTGGGGTACCAGACCATCTTACCTGTCTCCTGAGAAATCTGTATGCGGGCCAAGAAGCAACAGTTAGAATCGGTCATAGAACAACTGATTGGTTGTATACTGTCACCCTACTTATTTAACTTATATGCAGAGCACATCATAAGAAATGCCAAGCTGGAAGAATCACAAGCTGGAATTAAGATTGCAAGGAGAAACATCAACAACCTCAGATATGCAGACGATACCACCCTAATGGCAGAAAGTGAAAGAGGAGAGTGCGAAAGCTGGCTTGAAACTCAACATTAAAAAAAACTAAGATCATGGCATCTGGACCCATCAATTCCTGGCAAATAGAAGGGGTAGAAATAGAAGCAGTAACAGACTTCATTTATTTGGGCTCCAAGATCACCGCAGATGGAGACTGCAGCCATGAAATTAAAAGACGCTTGCTCCTTCGGAGGAAAGCTATGGCAAACCTAGAC
The DNA here is from genome assembly GCF_059951505.1 of Python bivittatus. Taxonomy (NCBI): domain Eukaryota; kingdom Metazoa; phylum Chordata; class Lepidosauria; order Squamata; family Pythonidae; genus Python; species Python bivittatus. Next base: position 16,780,638 of record NW_028277075.1, on the reverse strand, counting down.
AGCATATTAAAAAGCAGAGACATCACCTTCCCAACAAAGTTCCGCATAATCAAAGCTATGGTTTTTCCAGTAATAATGTATGGCTGAGAGAGCTGGACCATAAAGAAGGCTGAGCGCCAAAGAATTGATGCCTTTGAACTGTGGTGCTGGAGAAGACTCTTAAGAGTCCCCTGGACTGCTAGCAGGTCAAACCAGTCAATCTTAAAGGAAATCAACCCTGACTGCTCATTGGAAGGATTGATAATGAAGCTCAAGCTCAGATACCTTGGTCACCTAATGCGAAGAGAGGACTCTTTGGAAAAGACCCTGATGCTGGGAAAGATTGAAGGCAAAAGGAAAAGGGGATGGCAGAGGATGAGATGGCTAGATAGCATCAGTGAAGCAATGAGCATGAAACTGAGCAAACTGAGGGAGGCAGTGAAGGACAGGAAGGCCTGGCACGATATGGTTCATGGGGTCATGAAGAGTCGGACACGACTTAACGACTGAACAACATTCAGTGAACATTCAAACTTACAACAGTGCTGAATGAGTAGTAGTTACGACTGTCCTTGTACTAACGTCAGTCGCAGTGTCCGCATGGTCATGCGACTGCCATTTGCAACCTTCTGACATCCTCACTTAACCACCTGCAGTGATTCACTTAACAATGGCAACCAGAAGTACCAGAATTTCCATCACTAAGCAGTGTGGTCATGTGGCATTGCACTTTACGAGAATATTGCTTAGCAGAGGAAATTCTGGTTCTAATTGCCATCTTTAACCAAGGATTACCTGTAAGGTAAACTCACACACTGGAAAACATTTTGTTTTAAAGCAAGAGATTCTACTCTGAGATTTACTATCTAAGTGACACAACAGGGAAAGGAAAAGGGATGGAATGGGAAGAAGAGAAAAAGAAAAGCTAAATTTATACAAATTCTTAGAATTCTGATCCGCTGTACTAGGGGAACTTCCAGAACAATAAGCGCTCAGAAGACAATCAGCAAAAGTTGCTCCCAGCAGGATCACTCACCGTTTGAACAAAGTGAAGATCTGGATCATACTCTGTACAAGTACCAAGTTTAAATATACATTATATTACCAGAGAACTATGAACTTATGAAATGGGTTTTAAGTGCATAATAGATTCCTAAAAGATTTGTAATCACATTTTACTTAACAAAACTACACAGAAGCTCTGATTTATGGTATTACCCTGTTAGACGGATTCACATGCTAATATTACGTGAAATTATCACCCATTACTTGCAGTCATATCATTTTAATTCACTTATTTCACAAAGAAAGTATATATTTTGAAACCTGCAGAGATCCACAGATGCCTTTTTTTAAAATAACACCACATATATCAACTAATCTAACCTTACATTCAGAGAAGTATTAATGATTCCCAGTCATGCATTGTCTGTTAGTACCTTATATTTGCATTCATATGTTAACCTTCAGTATCATGATAAAAATTATGAAATAGCACCCCCAAAGTTATTTTTGTGATTGCAAAGAGCTCCTTGGCTTGAACCAGAAACTTATCCTAATAAGCAACTTTGGATGCACATAAAAGAGAATACCGGTGTTCAAAATCAATCGCTAGCATAGCTTAAAAATTATCTAATTGTTAAACAATAGTTTAGCCATGGTTTAATGAATAAAGCAGAGTTGACTAAGATCATACACTACACTAAGTCACAAGCCAGATCTCTCAATAATTTGTGCTATATAATAAACCAAAAAAAATGGCTATATTTACATAGCACTCTAGCACAAAATCAGTGAAATCATATTATGGTTTACTATGATGTGTGGTCCTAGCCATCGTATCTGCCTTCCAAGTTTTAAGTATCTCAGTTAATCAGCAATGGGAAACAAATCTGATGACAACTTACAACTATCTTAGTGTATAAGATAACGATACTTTAGTAGTCTGGATTATTTTGAGCTAAACAGCTTCTTACATCTAACTTCCCCACTTTTGTAAATTGACTATGCTCTGAACCAACTATATCACCTCTTGATTCTTGCATAGATATGGTAGTCCTGTACACTCTATGATGAGATACCATTTAGGTCTCCTCTTCTGCATTTTAAACAAAACCTCATTCTTTCTCAAAAACACCTGCATTTTGGGCTAGCCCAAGATTCTGTACACAGAGTGACATTGTTAAATAACTAAACGGATGTTATTAGGTAAGAATATCAAGAAACATAACATCTTTTGCTTAAAAAAAACCTGTCACATGTTAAAAACAGTGACTGTAATGTATGAAAAACAACAGATGTTCTTATACATATTCTGGGCTTTTCTCAATTCTACCTTAAATGAAAAGAGAGAGAATTTAAATTGTGCTGAATCTTACCCTCCTTTAACTACAGTTTCCTCAGTTAAACTTTCTTCTTTTTGCCTATGCTGAAATTTGAACTGCCATATATAGGGAGCCTCAGTCACCATCTTGAATAGACTTACTGTATCTGTATTGGTTTTAAGGCGAAGCTACCATGGGGCTTTACTGTCCATTTAATCCTTTTTTTTTAACTATACATTTAATGATTGATTTTAGATGTTAGCCAAAACATGTGTATTATGATGGTTTATAATCTTGAACACATATAAGAATGCACACAAGCAATCCAGATTTCTCACAAAATACAACTGGAGATAATCCAGCCATAGAGAAAATAGGACATGTATGGATTCCCAATAACACAAAACCTTTGAGACTGATAAAAACTTATATATAGTTCAAAATAATGGTTATCAGTGCTGGATATCATCGTTTAGTTTCTTGCTACCCTGAATAATTTTCAGTAAACTACAGAATGGCAGAGATTAGGACCTAGGCTACACTACTACTTCATATGCAAGCACTAAACAGCCTGTTTGTCCCCATAACGGAAACTAGGAGAGGAAAAGGGGAGGAAGAATTGTGGGAGGGAAATTGAGAAATGAAGGACTTCTTCACTTTATCATTATACATAAAGTAGAACATGTGAGGGGATTTTTTTCTTGTAAAGAATCTCAACAAACTTTCAATAAGCATTAAATTACAAAAAACAAAGTATAAATTTCTATGAACGCAAACTAAGTAATTCTCTTTTTTAATGCACTTACTCTTTCTCTGAAATTAGCCCTACAAATTTAATAAACTGCATTGTTGGCTGAATTACTCAGATTACTGCTCAGTTAATTCTGGTGACAGTTTAGAGTGGCAGACGGTAGACGAAGCCATCAGTATGATATACTCCTTTTAGAACTAAATATGAACTTGAACTCGCTACTGAAAAGGAACTGGCACATCCACAATAGAACTTATTAGATGTCTCAAGCCCTCATCATTCTAATTTGCAACAGTTCTTGTAAATTCTGTTAAATTTGCAAGACTGCACCACTAAGCAGTTGAGGCCACTTTAAAAATACCTGGCTTACTATTGCGCCTTCTGAATATCTGTATGTACAATATAATCACAACAGAAAAAAAATATATACAAGAGAAAGAAAACATGAGGTTGTCTGAATGGTAAAACTTACAATATGGAAGTCTGAAGCGTAAAATTACTGTTTACATTCTTTACCCAAAAATTACATGGTTCAGTAACTCTGCAGACAAAACAAAAGCATAACTTTGATCAAAAACAAAAGTTAGCCCTTGAACTTCAACCTTAAGAACTGCCACTAGTTACCAACAATTTACAAAATTAATTTCCCATTGTTTTCACTTTATGAATATTTGTTCCATATGTGTATTGAAGCAAACATAAAAATCAAATCTTTGCCAAAAAAAACCCCTTCCAAAATTAGTTATGAAAAGGCAACGTTTTATTTTTATATTTAAATAAGTTTATATTCCAACTTTCTTAACAACTAAAGGTAACTAATTTTTGGAAAGAAAATATAGTTTTAATTGAAAATTCCTATGCAAATAAACATAAAAAAAAATGAAGCTGAGAACTTTGAAGCCTTAAAGTAGCAATTATGTTAATATTGATTTAAATAAGGATTGCACTGATGGTGCTGTTACACTTCTATAATACCTACATTAAAAAAGGAAACAAGCCAATAAGTAGATTTTATAAATTTTAAAAAGATAACACAATATGCCTAAAATCTCATTTTAAATTTGCATAGTATTAATTTAAATTGAAGTTCTAAAGATTCTGAATTAAGAATATTAGACTCTTGTACATATGTATGCATGTTGGAGAAAGAGTTAATGAATGTTCAGAAATATTAACTGATTAGAGTTTACCCAAATGATTAATAGAATATTCCCCAATTTTCAGCAGTTACATGAAATGGCTGGATCCAGACGGTTCAACTGAAAGAACTAATAGTAGTCCAAGGAGGATTATACTTATGCTCAAAAGAAATGTATAGTTTTTCCCAGCCACAAAACAGTTTCAAGACCGTGGTATATGCTAGAATTTTAAAGGGTAATTTCTGGTTACAAGATTAATGTTACTAAATCAGAAACAAACAAACAGACATATATACCATACACACATAGTCTTAACCTACTCTTAACCTTAATCTATATGTTCAAATATTGCTAGAACAGCAAATTCCAATATTCTGCATAACACATTTATCTAGTGAATATTTATTATTTTACAATATTTGTAACCCAAGTTCCAAAGAACTCTGAGTGCCATACAACATCAAACAAAAAGAAAACAACAACAAACCATAATAGTAAAAAGCTAAACCCAGAACAGTATCACAAAGAATAACCAGAGAAAACAATGTGGAGTCCCTGGTGCTCTCTGAGCTTGGCTGTTTGCTTGCCGATGTTTCATTACCCAACTAGGTAACTTCATCAGCGCTAGTGAGTGTGGGGTTTGCTCCCTGCTTATATACAGTAGCTTGTCCTGCCAGTGCTGGTGGGGGTCTGTTTTTCTCCTTGGTAGTTCCTTGATTACGGCATTGTTTTCTGCTTGTTTGTCTGCTTGATTGTTTGGCTCCTTGGTAGTTCCTTGATTAGGGTATTATTGAAACACCAGAAACCATCAAGCAGAATACTATGGCTTTAATTAAAAAAGTATAAACTGAATAATTATTTATAATTAACAAAAATAAAAGCATATTTGGAATGAAAATAATGTTCACTGAAAGTATGTGGTGAATATCCATCTGCCTCAGGAAACCAATCTAGAGCTTCAGAAATGTCCAAATCCAGTCCAGAATCCAGTCACTTCAGAAATCTTCAGTCCAAGTTAATGTCTGGATATGGCAAATTTCTTCTGGAGCTTTATTCTTCCATTCTCTACCATGGGAATACAAATGGTAGAGAATGATTTTTGTTGGTATTGATTTTCAGCAGAAATGTACAGGTAAGCTAGAGCTTTATGAGAGTATAATGCAAATCAAATTATACAGAAAGTGCATGGATTTTTCAACTATGGTCTATTTTATGTACCTTTTCTTGTATTAGAGCAAGATGTGACAAAACGTGCAATGATAATAGACTGTATGGTGTGAAATGTTCATACCAAACTCCTGAGAAACAAGTTAAGGAAGTTATGAATAAACTGAAAGGAAGAGGCTCCTCATGAATCTCACAGAAGTGACTGTTTAGGAGTTGTGGAACAAATATACAGGATGAATTTGCTAGTACTGTATAAATGATAATGTTATTTCTAGATTCTGAATTAAGACAGCACAAAGTATTTGGTGGACTAACATCCAGGTAGGTGTAGGATAGAAAACATGCAACTATTTCAGGTTGACAGACCCGTGATAATAAGGAACAGCCGTGTCAAGCAAATAATTAAACAAAGTTCTCTCAAACCCAAGATATATTCACCCATCCAATCATTCATTGTAATAGAGATAATCAATGGTATCATAGAGATAATCAATGGTATCTTGAACATTACAGGCCTTTGAGTATGTGTCAGACAGCTTGAAAAATACCACTTGAGATGCATATATGAAGTAGAAGATTCAAATAATTTCAGCTTCATTCCATTTCTCTCTTTGGTCACTCAGAAATTACTGCAACTCAATTTCTGGAACACTACCTACAAGATATAACCCCTCTGTTGTTTTTTAGATATAAAATGTGAATCAATACACATATTAAAGGCTCTGATTCTTAGTTCATTCTATACTCATATCTAAAGCTAAATCAAATTTACGCAATACACTAATGAAAACAAAAGTTTTGACAAAATAGAAAATACATACATTTGTCTAATAAGCCAAAATATTGCAAAAAATTAATAATTTTGAACTATTAAGAAATGTGAGCTGTCTAGAGTTTATATTATTGTTTACAGAAATTATCTTTATTTTAATTATGGTAAAACATGATATAGAGACTACAAAATATTTGATCTTTTTGTTGAATGAATATTAATCAAATAATATTAATGCAACAATATTTCAAAGTTAAAATTTTAAAATGCACATACATAAAAGTTCCAAATTTTCAACAGAACTAATCTACATGGAATTGAAGACAGTATTGCTAATTCAGGCTATCCAGATTTGCAAGCATTAGTGATGTGGTGGTATTTGAATCTTGTGCATATTATTCACTATACAAATCTTAAAATAGCAGTTCTTATGTGTTACAAGACTGGCCTGTGAATGCAGTAGTTAAAGCACATTGTCTAAGCATCTGGAAAACTAAAATCTCAAAGACCTCGTCTTTCCAAACATATCATTAGATAATAAGGGTAATCTCAAATTTATTTAAAGTCATAGTAGTGAGCTGCATGTAAAAACTTGTATATTTGCTTGTATTATCTAGCAACCTGTTCAATCTGCAAAACATTAGATGTCATTCTAAAAATCTTTTATTTAAAAGAAAAAGGAGTAAGACTATTGAATCATCTTACATGATTAATTTGACTTGATCATTACAAAAGTAACATTTTGTTTAGTATAGAGAGACAGTGACTACCTAGAGTCCTCTTATTTCATCTTCAGACTATATAGAGATCTTGTTAAAATATCAGCTTCTGCACATATTCTCTTGTTTATATAACCTATGTTTAGGTCCTATACTAGGTCAATTATGCTGCTCTGTCTAATCTGTGCCAAGGAGAGGAGTTGTCTGAATGCCACTTTAGGGCATTTTTATTCCCCATGAAACCTTCTCACAAAATAACTGCCTTTATGGGTTTGTTTTTTGGTTTGTTTTTTGGTTTGGTTTGGTTTGGTTTGTTTTTGGTGCTATTGACTCCTGGTAGCTGGACAATTCCTGAAGTTTTCTCGGCAACATTTTCTGAAGTTGTTTGCCACTGCTGTCTTCCTAGGGCTGAGAGAATGTGAGTGGCCCATTTGGCTTCAGGCCTAAGGCTGGACTAGAACTCACAGTTTCCCAGTTTCTAATCCAGTGCCTTGGATTAGAACAAGTTGGCTCTCTTTATGTACATAGCCTTTCAGAGTGGTGTAGTGGTATTGGACTAAAAGCAGGAATGCTCAAATTCTAGTCCTTCGAGCCAGTCACACTGTCTCTCAGCCCTAGACTAGGAAGTTGAAAAACTTCTATCTACCAACCCACAATGGACCAGCATTGTAGATTTATAGTCTATAATCTTCAGTGAAGAGAGCTTCATCCTGCAGTAGATTAATGTTGGCTGATAATACACACACACACACACACACACACACACACACACAGATGAGGCATGGAACCTGACTGGTAGCAATCAAGATGTTGCAAGGTCCTTTTATGATCCTGGAATGCCACATTGGAAATTCTGGTATCAAACTGTTAGAAATCTTTTGAATCAAGTGGCTTTCTAGAATCATTATCCTGCTCCTTCTCATCATCTGCCTTCCTGCATATATTAAGTAGGGTTGTAAATGTTGTAATCTCATATATTCAAAGCTTCAGTTTCCTTCCATCATATCAATATTAGAGGAACACTGTAACACCCCTGGGAATGATCCCTGTTGACAGTGCCAGTGAATATCACTGTAGTAATCACTGCTGAATGTTTTCATGCTACGAGGAATCTTACACCTACTTATTGCAGTAAGGGCACAGCATATATATGATCATTATCTTCATGAGAGATTCAGGACTTCCTGAGCATGCAGACTGATAAAGGTATTCTTGTACCTTAACTGTGCAAATAGTTTAACTTTTTATTGACCAAACTGCATTGCTGCTGAAATGCTCCAAAGAGATGTTCAACAGGCTTTTCACTTTCTGAAAAAGACATGTTATAGTCAACTTCATTATAATTTCTTTCTTTCTCCCTTTTTCTTCCTCTCTCTCTCAAGAGGATTCTGAGTAGGCCCCTGATTCAAAGCAGTCCAACAAGAAATGAGTTTTTAAATTGTTGAATGAAAATTTGAACCAAATCTCAGGTTCTATGCACCTAATATCTTCTGTTTACATGCTAAATTGTTTGATGGATATCAAGGCTGCCTTCTAGTATAGATGCCTCAATTTAGTTTCTGATTCTACATTTCATTTAATCCCCAAGATACTTAAGTCCAGGGAAATAGCATCTCACACGAAATTTGTTCATCTTAAATAAATAATTAATAAGGAATTTCTTTATCATAAATAAAATGGTCACATTTTATACTAGCTTCATTAGAGGCATGAGTATACATCTGCTAATTTATCCATTTAGACCAAAGGACCTCTTTGTCTACAGCAGTGATGGGGAACATTTGCTATCTGGACATTGCTGTTGATTAATTCTCAGAATCCTGCATCACTGGCAATGCTGGCTATGGCTGCTGGGCACTGTAATTCAACAAGATCTAGATGATTTATAAAATAGCATTGTATAGAAATTCTCTTTCTTCTACTGGCATATGATTTCAAGTCTTGCTACCACCAAGAACAAAAAATACAGTATTTAACACTCGATATTTATGTGGCTGTAGGTTAAAAATCATTATAATTTTATTAATTTTAGCAAAGATATGCTTTTAAGTGGATAACCATAAAAATAAAATTGCAAATAACAGACTCACTTATGGAAATAAATCCCTATTTTTTTTTACAAACTTTACTAAAAATATGAACTTTTAGAACTTAGAAATGTCACCTTTTTAGAAATTTTAATACATATCTTTCTCACAATCCAAATCATAAACTTCATAGAAAAATTCTTACTCTCAGATGTGCTTCTCATATCATTTTCAGCCTTTCTAAATCCTATTGGACTGTTAGAGAGATTGGTAATCATTCTTTAAAAAACTGATGATTCGAACTTCCCCTAAAAGTAAAAGTTACAAGAAAATAAATTAGCTCCTTACTATTTCAGAAGCAAGATTTTAAACTGGAAGAAACTGAGAGTATTTGGGTCTGATTTTATGAAGCTCCTCTTTGAGTAGTTCCTTGCAAAAGAATAAATGGATCCTTTAAAGAGACAGTGTATTTTATCTATGCTAGTGGCTGAACAGCACTGAACAGCAGGTGGGCCAAAATCAGGATTAGCTGAGATCCCCCAGTGAGACTAATTTTCTTATTCATTTTTTCCAAAGTAATAATTTATCTGAGGAATGTATTACCAACCTCATGAAGCCTTTACAAACTTGCAAACTTACAATGCTCTTTATAAGGGACATTTCAACAGATAGATCTCTATAAAGCCATCATCAGTTAATATATTATGAGCCATTATTTTTCAAGAGGCTTAAGCGTTGTCTCAGCTGAAATGCTTTGTTACACTCTAGGTTACTCATACTTAATCCCCTTAATTTTGTTATATAATCATGTTTTATCTCCTTTGTGAACAAAAGAATATAACTGTCATTTCTTCAACAATCTGAGGCATCAAAAAAAAAAAAGTTATGTTAGGTAATGCCCACAATTTTACAGTTGTAATTCTCTCACCCAAGTTTAACTTACCCAAGAATGTTAGATTCTTGCATAGTTATTTAAACATCCAAAATTTCTGGCTTCAGGTTAAAAGTCATTTGAGGATTTTTAATTACTTATATATATTTGGGAGCATCCTTATGACAACATTTCCTAATGAAAAGGGACAAAAGAACTCAAATACAGCAAACATAGAATTTGTATTCATGTGTTTTATTGTAAAATAGTAATAATATATAACAAGTGGCCTTGACTCTCAAGGGTTGAGCGGAACTCTTCAATGATGGAGGCGGTGGAAGTGGTCATGGAATGGCCAATGACCGGGTGAAGAACCTCCAGAATGAGGTTGATGATGTCAAGAATATCATGATGCAGAATGTGGAGTAGATTCTAGTGAGAGGTGAGAACCTTGATAATCTGTGCAACAAGATGAAAGCAGTGTCAGAACACTTCAAGACAACCTCACAAAAAAGTGGTCCAGAAGTCCTGGTGGAAGAATGTCAAGATGACTGCTATAATCTGTATCATCACTGTCATCATCCTTATTCTCATAATCCTCCTTGCCAACTGCATCATTCCACCTTAAGTTTTTTTCCCACCACTAGACATTTTCTGCTCATCATTCCCACATTTTTTATTTTGCCCCCTCTCTTAATAGCTGAAATTCCTAACTGAATCACAAGATCCTTTGCCAAATGCTACGGTCAAGAGGGCCAGATTGCTTCCCTGGAGTATCTTCTTGTCTCCCAGCCTGCCAGTCCCCATTATCTCCCTCCTCACTTCAGAACCAAAAGAATCTATGCTCCAGGAGTTAGCACTTTCTCTTGGGTCCACATACCATGCCTCAGCAATCTCTCAGCTATACATGTCAATGTAAACAAGACGAAGCAGGGGTCATTTCTCTAGATTATCCCATCTAGCAGAATATATTTAGATTCTGATTCTACAAGTGCCTCAGCTGCTACTTGGAATAGAGCTTGCCAGCCTGTGTCTGTTTTAAACCTTGGCTAGATTTCTGGAATAGGCTGTAGAGATGCCAGGGAAGGATCCTAGTCTTGTTTAGCCAAGCCCATTCTGGGTATTCATTCCCTTCCATGAAACCTCACTCTCAGATGTTGTCCTTATCTTGTGCCTTTCATAATCCTGGATGGAGAAGAATATATCATTTTAAAAAAAAAAAAGTCAAAGGCCTGAAAGTTAAGACAGTGACAGAAGCATCTGTTGACAAAGGCTACTTTTAAAATATCTGTAATTAAGCTTCTCTTATATAGTTCAGAATGGCAAAACAGCAGTATATTCAGGGAACAAACAATAGAAATCAGCAATGATATAATTTAAAAGTAGTTGCACTGAAGAGCATTACAACCATGCCAGAATAAAAATCCAGAATAAAATCACAGCAGCCACAGAATACAGTGATGATGGATAAATAATACATATCCTAGAAAGACTTTATAGTTATGGTGAAAGTTCAACATGGTAGGTGTAAGTCATAACTCCCTAACTCAGTGCAAAGATGAAGAAGAGCCATTTCAGTGAACTCTCTTTATGGACGTTCACTTTGTTCTTCTATAGGCAACAGATAAGAAAGGTTTAGGAGAAAAGTTTTTAACTGAAAGAGCTTTTAACTACCATGGGATTCTATTTCTGTTTATTGTTGACTGTATGATTTCTATAATGACATTTGAATTTTACAGTTTTAAGTGTGTTGCTTTGGATAGCTGGAAAGGGAAACAAATGCATTAAAATAAAAACAAATGATGTTACAGTTGTTGATATTAAAACAAACGTTGTAAAATTGTTGACATGACAAGGTTGCGCAATTTACTGAAATCAGCTGGTATATTGTTTCAATTATGTTAACTTTGTTCTGTTGTAATTGCAGCACATCAGTCAACAATATATAATTCTGATTGTTCGTACAAAACTAAAATCAATAGGCCCCGTACAAATAACACCATCTCATTATAGAATTGCATACAGATCTGTGTTTTTATTATGATGGACTAAAAAGCATAATTTCTGGGTCAAGGGCTTTTGTGCTGATTTGAATCTCCTGGTAGTCCTCTTGTGACCCCAAGATAGACTTACTTACTAAATAAATATAATTTTTGTAGTATGTAACTCTGTTGTACCAACTTATCTTCTGTATTTTCATCCACATAATGAACATTACAAAGCAATGTTTATTCTTTTCTGCCTCGAATATCCAAACGTAATTCACTGTTCAGCATTTCTACATTTTGAAAGTCCTATGCTGATGTAAAATTCCAGAAAATTCCAGAAAAAGGTGGCATATTTGTATATTTCTATTCAGAAACAGAATATGATGCTATAGCAGAGAAAAGAACAGAACCAAATTTTTAAAAAGCCCAAAATGATGCTAAAGTCCAAGTAATACATTTGAAATTGTTTAAGTATGCAAAGTAAAAATAATTGTATTGAAAATCCATGATCATATCAACAAATCCATATTGAAATTGGAACCTGGCCCATTTTTAGTACTTTGAAATACTGCACAAAAATACTAGCAGCATAGTATCTGTAACACTTGAACAAACAGTCTTGTCACAGAAGAAAAAAGGAGAAAAACAAGCAAGGATCCTAGACTAGATCTAAGGAAGTAATAAAGGTCAAATAACATAAATGGTACTACTATATCTTATGCCATTATGCCAACTGGTCATTTTTCCTCATACACAAAATAAAATACCTTTTCTCAACTTGGCACTCTCTATATATGTTGGACTAATTGTAATCCAGTGTTGCTGAATAGTGTCAAATAAGGGAAGATTACAATAAGTTCAGCATACATATGGTGAAGCTTCAGTAATAAGAGCATAATATAAAGCACAGACATATAAAATCATCTGCCTCTTCAACGGCCAGCTCTGAAATGAACTCACGAACATTTTTTGAACTTTATCTCAAAAAATGCTTTTACAATGCTGCTAAAATTCATGGGCAGTTTCATTCCATCTTGTCCCGCCACCCCCACCAATTATCCTAACCACTAGTAAATAATAATGTGAATGGAAAACACCCATTCACAAAAGTGCTTGTTCCAAGAAGTCTCCCTCGTTGCAATAAGCAATTCACATTATGGAGTAGCCAGAACTGCCTTGCATGGAGCATAATAGGTTCACCCTGCTCTGAACAGGTTCTGAAGCTATCAACTGCACACCTGATTTACTTATCAACGTAAATATCCCTCAAATTGAGTTCAACTCTCGGTAACTTCATGAACGCAAAACTGCCAAGATATTTTCCCAGCTTCTGATCCTACAGCCTGGAATTTCCTAGTAGTTTCCCACCCAGCTACTAACCAGACCTGATCCTGACTAGTTTTTCCAGATCAGAGTCAGAGACCTATCTAATGGTAGGTCCTACCCAAAAATACAATATTAAAAAAATAGGTGTCATTGTTGTGCCCTTCAGTTCTATGAGTCTGTAGCAATTTCAGGGAGATATTAAGTTCAATCCTGAAACTGTCAACTTTTGCTTTCATTTTTCCATCTGCTTCTTAATATTTTTTTCCATCTAACTATAATCCATCTAAGAAATCAAATCTATTTCTCTACCCTAAAATATTTTCATTTTACAGTATAAAAGTATGTATTCTTGCTTATTCTATCAGTTACTACTTAAACTACTGACCTATTGTTTTACAGGACTCATTCCCCACTCCTGCCATTGTACTATTTTTCCTAAAAAATGGATGCTCATTTTTTTCCCCGAACTGAAATAGAAGAGAAAATGGCTACAATCAAAACTGATAATAACCCTAGTTCAAATTCTTTCCACATTTCATTCAATCCATGAAACAAATAAAAACCAAGATTAGTTTGCAGAGTATGATGAGCACACACACACACCCTTCAGCTGCAGTTCTGTTTCACGTGCATCCATGCATACTAATATCTTAAAATGTGATGCTGGGAATTGGAGACAATTACTTCTATGCTGCAAGGCACTTGTAAGATGTCAGTAATATCAGAGCAAACACCATGACAGTCAGATCCAAAATGTTCATTTCAGCAAATCAAATATTTAGTCACATGAACTGCAGATGTCAAAAAAAAAAAAGGAGCGGGGAGGGAAAGAAGAGATGCACAGTATGCCTCAAATTGGGCTATTTTTGAAGACCTTAATAGGCAAGCTATCAGTTCATCTTGAAATAAAATAAAAATTATCACAAACACAAAAAGTTCTTCTGTTTGCATGATGTCAACTACAAAGTTTGATATATAGTATTTTAGTGTGAACTATCTCATCCTGAAAATCTAGAGCATTAACTTTATATAACGTTGTGTCTTTTTTACTGATCAAACAAAAAGCCACTTCAAAGAGGGATAACTTTTTCTACTGTTTGCTTTACTGAAACTTCCAACTAACTCTTGAATGTGCAAGAATTATAAGACATATTGTTGTAAGCCACCCAGAGCTGTGTTTTTAGATGAACAGATATACAAATCCTTTAAATAAAGAAAGTATAGGCAGTTCAAGGCAATCAGCAACACTACTTCTAGTGCTTAACCAACCAATACTAATCATCCAATACACTTCACCATCCACAACACAGACCTTATTATTACAAATCTAGGTGATATGTTGGCTTCTGTGTGCAAATGAGGTAACGTATGTCAAACCCCTAACAGCAGAGCAGAGTCAAGGAAGCTAGATTCATACAGACTCTTGTTAAAGAGGTTTAATGCTAGAAAAAAGGGGTTAAGTTACAGAATTTTCTAGGTAAGTATTCTCCATCCCTAATTTATTGGAGAATATAGAACAGTGGAGTCTTTATGGATTGATACCTTGCTTAAGAGATAAAGCTAGAAAATACATCTAGTCTTTATCTGCCATGTTTTGAAGACCTATTTTTTCTTACACATACCCTGAGAACGGTCCTACAGTCTTGGTCTTCAGCTAGTCAGTGTGTTTCATGGTAAGAAGATAGTTCATCTTATTTCAGCTAAACTTCTTCTTAAATTACATTTCAGAAGGTTGAATCTTAATCGTAAGGTACAATCTAAGAACAACATTGCTGGTGTTTGACTTGTTGCTGCATGTACTACAAATAGAAAAATCAAAAGCTTTCAATTTAGTGTAATATTTTCTCCTAATATTGCTTACAAAGCATTCTTGGAACCTGAAAAAAGACTTTCAGCCAATCCATTTGCACTTGGGTAGTACAGTGTGGAAGTTACATGTCTGATTCAATTTGTTTTCAGGAAGTGGCCAAACTGTGGTCCATTATCATTTACTATTTGTCCTGGAGCATGTGTTCTCAAAAACCTTTCACAGGATTAGAGAAAATGACATCAGACATGATGTTCACATATTATAAGCTGCACTTATTAGTGAAATTGGCTTATGATGCTATACAGTATGGCATTTGATACAGTTATGTTACACATCATAAAAGATGTCAGTGAATGCCCTATAGCCTTGCATCATACTCACCCATAGTCAGAGAAGAAAATTATGAACAAATAGATAAGGAAGCATAGAACTTGGAGACTCAGTGCTTCAGATAGTATTTGTACAGAATGGAGTTCATCGCAGAGGTAACCCACGGACTTCAACCAGTTCTTGAAAAAATTCCTCTGCTTTTATAAAATTGGGATTGGTTTCTACCTTTTGTCTATGCCTTTATGAAACTTACCATTCTCCCATTAACCTATTTTACCTTTGATTTGCTTAACGTACAGCTCCATCTTTGAAGATAGGTACATCATCATTCAATACCTGTTTTAGCTTACAGCCAGTGGTCCCACTGATAATATGCATAGGATGCAGGCTGTTGACAGAATCAACACTATCAATGTTTCTCCTGTAATAGCACAAAGCCAAGTCAGAAATTTGAGAGGGCACCAGAGTTTAGCTAGTTTAGAATGCTGAAGAAGGTTGGTGGATAGATTTAATGGCTTCAATGGTTCTGAGGGTCTGTCGGTACTGCTGGGTCTTTCAGCAGTTTTTGCAAACTTCGGTAGCAGCAGCAGTAGAGACCAAAACAAAGGCACCTCCAGAGTGACTGGTTTAGATCTGCCTGCAGGGAGCAGGCTTCTGGACCTGTTTAATACCATCAGAACTTGTCCAGGAGCTGAAGAAGATGCTAGAGTCAGAGTCAGAGCAATTCAGTCAAGTTTGGAGATAGCTGTTCAGCAGCAGAAACAATGATGCCACCAATCAGCTGTTGAGCAGTTAGTGCACACTTGCCTGGAGGTACAAACCATTAGCAACTGGGTAACATAAGGAAGCAGCAGGATCAGGGCAGTTGGATGCTTCTGCAGAATCTATCGTCCTGGACAGCAACAATCTTGTCTCTTTCATGTTGTGCCAGTGGGACCTTGAGTAAGTGAACTTTTAGCTGTTTTTCCTACTGCTGGTAGTGCCTTCTATGTTATTTACACTTACATTACCAGATGAGGTTAGGTCCATGAAGACTAAGATTTATGTTCTGTAGCTTTGAAGAATTAA
The DNA here is from genome assembly GCF_059951505.1 of Python bivittatus. Classification (NCBI taxonomy): domain Eukaryota; kingdom Metazoa; phylum Chordata; class Lepidosauria; order Squamata; family Pythonidae; genus Python; species Python bivittatus. The sequence goes on along the minus strand of NW_028277075.1, from coordinate 16,764,367 downwards.
GACAAATGTTCTTCTCAGACTGGAGATGACTGAGTTCATTTGCTTTCCTTCTGAGTGTAAGACAGTGGGGGGTAACCTCCTCAGATCACTCCAAGCTACAGATGGGTTGGAGTGGGGTTTTATGCTCTCAATTAGTTCTGGTGAGAGCAGGTATGGGATTGGGAGGTGATGGTGTGTCTGTGATGATATACATGATGAGGACACAGCTTGTTTGATTAGGCATGACTTCTCCTGAGTGCACAAGTAAAAGTGGACCAAGGTTCTGGCTGGCCAGCTGACCTTGGAGTGATTAATGATACTTGAATGTTAAATGGGAAAGGGGGGAGAGGTGGCAGGCTTGGAGGAGAAGGCTTGATCATGGGGTAGAAGCCGATAATAACACTTGGTAATGTTGGGCACGAAGAGATAAGGTAGGAGACACAGGGCAGGGCACTCTCAGGGAAGGTGTCTTAGCCCCTTCTAGTTCAACTGTCAATCATTTGGGTAATTTCTGACCCCTTTCCAACCTTCTCTTTTTGGGGAAGGTTGTGGAAAAGGTGATTGGGCTGCAGCTTCTGAGGTTTCTGGAAGAAATGGATTATCTGGATCCCTTTCAGTCATGTTCTAGGCCTAGGTACAGTAGCAAGCCAGCATTGTTATACTTGTGGATGACTGGTGCTAGGACTAGAATAGGGGTGGTACATCATCTTGGCCCTTCTTGATCTTTTGGTGGCCTTCAATATCATTGATCTTGGCATTCTTCTGGATCTTCTCAGGAGGATTGGGAGGCACAGTGCTATGGTGATTCTCTTTCTTCCTCCAGGCCCAGTTCCAGTCAGTGTTGATGGGGGGAAGAGAATTTGAGTCCTCAATCTTTGCTTTTTGGGGTGCTTCAGGGCTCAATAGTCTCCCTGCTCCTCCTTCACTTCTACCTCAGTGGGTGAGGTTATGCACTGGCATGGGATTAGGTATCATCAGTATACTGATAATATCCAACTATACATGTCAGCCCCTGGCTGCCCAAGTGATGCCATCATAGTCTGGAGACAATGGGGTCTGGATGGGGAGGAATAGGAATACCAATACAAAGTGACTGTGGATTTTGATGGCTTCTTGAACCAGATATTTTCCATTGTTCATTCTGAATGGAGTTACACTCCCCCAGATAGACCAGGTGCACTATTTGGGGGCTTACTCATTTGGATTATTACAATGTGCTTTATACTGACCACTCAGAAGCTACACTGGTCCAGAATGTGGCAGCACAGGTGCTTATGGACGCACCTGAATATGTTCATGTAATATTGCCATGTCATGAGATGCACTAGTTGTTAGTCCTCTTCATGGCACAGGGTCTGGTTGTTTGCAGGACTGCCTGTCTTAATTATTGCAAGATTCAACAGAGTTGCCATACTCCAATCCCATCACTTAAGCAACGGCATCTGGTGGGCCCAAGGAGACATGCCTTCTCTGTTCATTGTGTCTACTGTATGGAATACTATTCCCCGAAGATCTAGATTGCTGACCCTGCCTATCTTTGATAACCTGATGGTGTGTGTGTGTGTGTGTGTTTTCCCAGCCATTGGGTCAGGTGGTCTTGTATACCCATTCAGATGTATTTTTGATAGCTGAATTCTCTATGGCATTATTTATGTCTTATTGTATTTTGATAGTATATTTTAATGGAATTATTGTTTTAACTACGCCATCTTGAATCAAGAGGGTAGCTATATAAATTGACTAATTTAAACAAATAAAACCAATCCAGTAGCAACTTCCTCAGCCAGTCATGACCCCAGAGTCCTGGTATACTTATTTTCACAAGTAAAAGTGCTGGTTACTATACTTTATAGTTAAAATTATCACTCCAATGGAATTATCTTTTCTTCAATGTAAAATTTTAATTGTATTTCTGATGGCTTTTATTTAGCTTCTCTGAAAGGCTGTTGTAAGATATTCCATAACAGCAGAAGTAGTATCCAACTGTATCAATATGGTTTTGCCATTCACTTCAAGTGTGAGCCATCCTGCTCATTTCATCTCACCCTTTACAGAATAGAATTTCAGATCAGCTATCCAGGTTTCATTTTCATTATCAAATTCTTTAAATTTTTCACTACACTCCTTTTAAAACAATGGCTTAGCTGGGTATCTTTAGCAAATAGTCTGCTTTTCCCTGAGCAACAGGCCCTCTGAATATGTCCCATTTAATTACATTCTCTATAGGTTTCGCCTCTAAATTTGCATTAAACAGTTCTTTTTGTCCTGTTGCTCTCTGTTTGTATGCTACTGCAAACTTAATCACATCTGCTTTGACTCCTGCATTTCAATAGTATCACTACAAGTTTTCATGGAGTTAGCAATTTCAAATCTTCTTTTAAATATTACATCTGCCTGGGTTTTTTAATGTTTTCTTTCAGAATTCCACAGACTAGCCAGTCTCTCAATGCATCATTTAGACCACCATCATATTTGCAGTATTACCTCAGTTCAGTTCAACTGCACGACTCTCCTCCTTTTGTCTGTGCTTATGAAACCTTAAATGCTCTGCAGTCAATAATGGTTTTGGCACCAAATGTTCCTACATTATTTTCAATGTAGGAACTAAACTAGCCTGCTTCTTGGCTATCTTGAGGGCTTTTTATGACTCTCTGGCAGCTGTGTATTTTGTTTGTTTTATTTTTTTGTCAGGCAGTTAAACTCATATAAGCTGTACATTTTGCCTCCCGTAACACTGAGAAAAACACTTTTGTTTTTCTTGTTTGCTTAAAAAAAAACTGTTTAAGTCTCTCTGTATATAACATACATGTACTATCAAATCCATTAATCTTCCCAATAAAGCTAGCCATCCTACTGTGCTCTTTTTGTCTGTCTTTACTCACTGTGACTATTTCGGCATAATTCTTCCTCTATTTCTTGGTCTGCCTTTTCTCCTTCTTCAGGAGAAAGGCAAGACTATATATGCGTGCGCACACACACACACACACACACAGAGAGAGAGAGAGAGAATATACAGTGGGGCAAAAAAGTATTTAGTCAGCCACCAATTGTGCAAGTTCTCCCACTTAAAAAGATGAAAGAGGCCTGTAATTTTCATCATAGGTATACCTCAACTATGAGAGACAAAATGGGGGGAAAAATCCAGAAAATCACATTGTCTGATTTTTAAAGAATTTATTTGCAAATCATGGTGGAAAATAAGTATTTGGTCACCTACAAACAAGCAAGATGTCTGGCTCTCACAGACCTGTAACTACTTCTTTAAGAGGCTCCTCTGTCCTCCACTCGTTACCTTAGTAATGGCACCTGTTTGACCTTGTTATCAGTACAAAAGACACCTGTCCACAACCTCAGTCACACTCCAAACTCCACTATGGCCAAGACCAAAGAGCTGTTGAAGGACACCAGAAACAAAATTGTAGACCTGCACCAGGCTGGGAAGACTGAATCTGCAATAGGCAAGCAGCTTGGTGTGAAGAAATCAACCGTGGGAGCAATAATTAGAAAATGGAGGACATACAAGACCACTGATAATCTCCCTTGATCTGGGGCTCCATGCAAGATCTCACCCTGTGGGGTCAAAATGATCACAAGAACGGTGAGCAAAAATCCCAGAACCACATGGGGGGACCTAGTGAATGACCTGCAGAGAGCTGGGACCAAAGTAACAAAGGCTACTATCAGTAACACACTATGCTGCCAGGGACTCAAATCCTGCAGTGCCAGACGTGTCCCCCTGCTTAAGCCAGTACATGTCCGGGCCCGTCTGAAGTTTGCTAGAGAGCATTTGGATGATCCAGAAGAGGATTGGGAGAATGTCATATGATCAGATGAAACCAAAGTAGAACGTTTTGGTCTAAACTCAACTTGTCGTGTTTGGAGGAGAGAGAATGCTGAGTTGCATCCAAAGAACACCATACCTACTGTGAAGCATGGGGGTGGAAACATCATGCTTTGGGGCTGTTTTTCTGCAAAGGGACCAGGACGACTGATCCATGTAAAGGAAAGAATGAATGGGGCCATGTATTGTGAGATTTTGAGTGAACACCTTCTTCCATCAGCAAGGGCACTGAAGATGAAATGTGGCTGGGTCTTTCAGCATGACAATCCCAAACACACCGCCCGGGCAACAAAGGACTGGCTTCGTAAGAAGCATTTCAAGGTCCTGGAGTGGCCTAGCCAGTCTCCAGATCTCAACCCCATGGAAAACCTTTGGAGGGAGTTGAAAGTCTGTGTCGCCCAGCGACAGCCCCAAAACATCACTGCTCTAGAGGAGATCTGCATGGAGGAATGGGCCAAAATACCAGCAACAGTGTATGAAAACCTTGTGAAGACTTACAGAAAACATTTGACCTCTGTCATTGCCAACAAAGGATATATAACAAAGTATTGAGGTGAACTTTTGATATTGACCAAATACTTATTTTCCACCATGATTTGCAAATAAATTCTTTAAAAATCAAACAATGTGATTTTCTGGATTTTTTCCCCATTTTGTCTCTCATAGTTGAGGTATACCTATGATGAAAATTACAGGCCTCTCTCATCTTTTTAAGTGGGAGAACTTGCACAATTGGTGGCTGACTAAATACTTTTTTGCCCCACTGTAGGTTCAGAGGTTCTAATGATCAGAAACAACTTTAGCCTACTTCTGTCTTAGCATTGGCTATGAGTCTAAGTAAGTATGAGAGCAAAAAGTGTAACATAAAGATATAGTGCCAAGAAGTATTACATATTAGAAAGGAAAAAAGATGTTTTTGATAACTTTCTGTATGATTATGCATTACATTATCCATGGAAATAAAAATACTTTTTTACAACCCTCAAACAGAGCTATTAGTATAAGAAATTGACAGGTTTTCATGAAAAAAAGTCCATCTGGATACATATTCAGGAAAAACAAGCAATTTTCAAATCATTCAGATAGAGGAATTTACTAATCACTGTTGGATACAGAACAAAGGAAGCTGCCTTACAGCAGGTTTACTGGATTTGGGAATGGCTTCAGATCTGCAAGATCTCAAGCCATTCTCCTGAGACCATGAAGTTGGGAATTTTTTCATATAAAGCATGAGTACCACTATTTAGGTATCATCTTTCCCAGTAGATATTAGGAAAGAAAACAAAAATGTCCTATGCCTCTTATTGTTCAAGCTTTCAAGCAGCAATAAAGAATAGTTGAAACTAGAGTTGACAGAAAACTAATCTATGCTACAATGTATTTAAAATAGGAATTGTTTGCAAGTTTCTGTATGTCCCTATTTTAGTTTAAAATAAGCATAAAAACTAACATTGCAACAGTTTATGATTTAACCTATGAGCTCTTAATACTTGCACAGATCCACCCATCTGTGATAGAAAAAAGCCCGGAAGATATTCAGTGTTATTTGTATTTGTTGCAATGGAGATACGGAAGCTTACATGGAGTCAAACTGCTGGCTCCTTTCTCTTTCTCCTGGGCAGAGGGTCTCCAGAAACACTTCCCAGCCCAATGTGGGACTGCCATCAACACCAGTTAGAATGTTCTGCTTGCTGCAGGCTAACAGCAATAACTAGCATAAAACCCCATGCATGTATCTGCATCATTAAACTTTGAATGTAAACATAATATAGATGAGGAGTGATGAAAACTGATTCAGAATATCTATTTTTAAGGAATCACTACTGCTGGTAACAATATAAATTAATGACAACTATTGTTTGCTGTTTCCACATTCACTCTTATAAACTATTATCCTTAATTTTTCTCCTAGTCCTAGAGCACCTCAAAAGAGGGGAGAAATAATCCTTCAAAATACCCAAGTCCTTACCTATTACATTGAAAAACAGCAAAAAGAATGCACAATTTCTATTCAGAAGAATGCCATGCAATGCTGTCACTGCCAGAATAGTCCAGTAGCCTTTTTTCACCCTACAGGACAGGTTACATTAAGGGGAATTATGCAAACAATAAGTAAGAATCGCAGCAATGAAAGGATATGTGACTTATGATTCTACTTCCTTAGTCCAGGAAATCTGCAAAGACAAGAAACTATCCACAATATAGCATGCTTATCTAGAAAGCACAATATAAAACAAGCACATAGGTAAGACATTCATCTACCAGTTTAACTGCCTCCAGCTGAATTAAACAACATTTGTTGGTTTGTGGGAATAGCAGAATGTTGGCACTAACAGAAGTAAGCTGCACTGAAGGGAAAATAAAAGTGAGACTGCTAATTTTCATATAATGTTGATGAACCTATTATTTATTTCATTTTCCTATTCCCCAATAACTGCCAGTAAAAAGCTTTTCAGAACCAGTAATTACCAGCATGTAGTCCAGCACTAGTTTTTCTTGGGAATTTGCCACTATATGGGTACCAGATGGAGAGAACAAGTAAGCTTGCCTGAAACAAATGTATTTTTCACTGCATTATGATGATGTAACTAAAGAGACAGGGCAATGATTATCTGAAAACAAATGAAGTTGGAGCTGACTGAAAATTGTGAAAATTCATTTTTTGTTCTTAATCTGGTCAACAAGTCTAGTCATGTTGTATGTATTTTTCATTGATCTTTAACTTGAAGTAGTCATTCTGTTGCTTACAATGAGATAGTAAAAAGCTAACATTTCAAATTAATTGTCTGCTACGTATAACATTTATATACTGCTGTATGATCAATCTTTGTGAAGAGATATTTTCCCAGTGCTAATAAAGTCACTGGTTGACTTTTAAATCCTTTTTAACTACAAGGCCGCTTGGATGATTTACTACACTTGAGATGATGAAAGAAAATGAACAACCACGTATACAGACACTTGAAACTTTTAAAACCTTTTCAAAAGAACCTTCTGCAAAACACAGAAGAATTGTTATTAATCATTGCTGTAACATTTTACATATATCAAGCATTTATCTCTACAGTTCAGCATTTAGATTCAGAGACTTTTCTATGCCTACCCATATGTTCACATAGTTATCAGAACTATAACATGCTTTTGTTGTTCATTCAGAACATTTAATCTAGATGGTACCCTAGCCTATAGCCTATAACCTCAGGATTTCCTGGTCATCTCCCACCTAACCAGAACAGATGCTATGTAAGTGTTCAAGATCAGCCATTGTCAACTAATCAGTACCACCTGCTGTGACCAACTATTGGCTACTACCTATAGTAACAGATCCAAGTCCCACTGCAGTTTGATTGGCACATCCCAGTTCCCATTAAAAGCAACTTCAGTCATGAGGCATCTCTATATGGAACAGGACCTCCAAATGACTCTTGTCACTATCCTATTATCAAACTGAAAAAAAGAAGTAAACACTTTGGGTCACTCTAGCCTTTTCTTAGGTCCATGTCCCTAACATTTCACACAACTCTCTTTTTATGTCCTCAGAATGCTGTAAAATTCAAACAATTGTCCTGGCCCACAATCTTTCAGCAAGTTATAAATTAATGAGGCACTGTCAGTTTGCAATGCAAGTCCACATCAAAACAGAGAGTTTCTAACAGCAAACCAGATTCGGAAGAAAAGCAGACTCATACTCAGGGTGAAGAAAAGGAACATATCAAAAAAACAAAAACCCAGTAAGACAGGCAACAGCTTGGATACCAAGGTTCAACAGACAAGCCAGAAACATGGTTATGTAAAAGCAGAACTCAAGAATCCAGAAGTCAATCAACACAGTCTATAATAGAAAACCATTCCCACACTTAACAGTGCTTGAGTAAAGCCTTAAATACACATGCTCTCAGCCTCTGCCAAGCACAGTTGGTGCCTATCAGACCTAATTACAAGGCCTGGCACTTCAAGCCCACATGCTACTTCTAAGCGGAGCTACTCACACCACATGCTTCTTCCCACAAATGTGCACTTCTCTTTCTATCTTTTGGTTCTGTCTAAAGCCAAAGGTGTTCCTATGGCAGTCTGAGATTTGATTAAGATTCAAGTTTGTGAAGTGGGTCCTGCTAACTGAAACAAGCCTTTCAGTTGCTAGAAATTCTTCCCTCTGCTTCCTCCTCATGAAAGAGGTATCGTAGGCAGGAGCCATGATGTTAGCAACCTTTTCAAGTGCCAGGCACCATCACCTCATTTTGCATAGTAGTTTGGGTTATGGATGCGTAAAATGTTTCAAATTTGAAACAGCTGTTTTAAGTGCAAAATGAGTCACTTTAGCCATTTCTATTTCTAGAATGGTCAGACAACTGTTCCAAGTTCAAAACAACTAATCCAAGTTCAAAATGCTTTCTCACCTGTAGTGTTATTGTCACCAAACAAAATATTGCAGTACATAACACTGCCAAATCTCATGAGATCTTCTTCTAAAATCTCAGGGCACAATTGCTCTGAAATGCACATATCCATACTTTGGGGATCCCATAGATGCTATCTGAAGGAATTATGAGTTACATAAGACTGGCAGGTGCTGAATGCCAATCCTTGCTCTACAAAGATGTTTAATGGAAGGTGAAACTACCTGATCTGAAGGAAAGTATGAAAAATCTTGTCAGTTCCTCTTCCATCTCTCTTTCACAGCCACACGTATGTACACACACACACAAAGTAACATAATATAGCCAGATAAATCACCCTGGTAAATTATCAGTTGAAAAGCTAAGGGTTAAAAAAGGAAGCAACAGAAAACTTGTATTCTAGAAATATTCTCCAATGTATAATCTGAACACTAGCTGGGAGATGGAATTTGAATGCTAAACAAGTCATGGAACACGACACAAAGATACTATACAAAACAAATACAGGGTATTTGTTACTCTTTATGAAGATGAACCAATGTCCATGATGAAGTTATGATAACCATATGCAGAGATGATGCCTGCTGAGGATTTTAACATGCAATTCCCCATCTCATTCACTGAATTTTACAAGGAATCCAGGTCATGTTGATACATGTAAAAAGGGGTGGGGCTTCAATCACAATCATAATTGCCACCTTGGCTTTTCTGTCCACCCCCACCCCCCCACACACTTTCTATGTTCTGTCTTTCTTGTTGCCAGAAAAGAAACCAAGGACATACAGAAGAAAGAAAAGCTACACAATTCCTTGGTAGTATTAGAAAGCCTCTACCTTGAAAATCATAGAAGTTTTATAGCATCCTGTATATAATGAAAATATGATAGAAAAAGTGATGCAAAGGTTCTCATCAACTTCCGTGTCAGTATAATCTACACTGCATACATACATGCCTCAATAAATGTGCCACTTCCCTTCCTGTTAGTGATTCTCTTTCATGCATGTGCAGCAAGCTTCTCTGATTGTAAAAATTAATTCCGTGACTCTTCTAAGGACTTCCAGTTTCATTCAGTGACATTTTCTGGATGTGTATCATACAGCAAAAATCCACTAAGAAGCTCAGACTTCACCTTTATCTTCACTGAAGACCATATACTTTTCCCTCATACTCACTTGTATATATAATAAAGAATTTTACATCATAAGCATATAATAATGGGCATCACAGTCAGGGTAAGCAGAGCAAATGGCTCCATATGGCTCCAATAAATGTGCCAAGTGCACCCTGCTGTCAGCACTCACATTCCCAAGCACTGGGGAACTGAAAATAGAATCAGTAGCCTGTCACTAAATATCCAAACGCAGAAACAGTGGAGCGCATAGGAAGCCAGCTAGTAACGGCTTGTCCACATGAACCACCAAAGTGTAGGTGTGCAATCACAAACTCGCAGGTCTCCTGTGACTTGCACATGATGTGTGTGTGTCCTCAAAAAGTTTTTTTTTCCTTCTCATTCATATCTGTATTCTGCTCTTCAGCAAGAGGTACAGCTCTTACTCTCAACACTGGCTCACCACAGGGCTGTGTGTTGAGTCCCTTACTTTACACTCTTTATACATATGACTGTACCCCCACTCACTTCAGCAATATTATCATTAAATTTGCAGATGATACAACAGTGGTGGGGCCTATCTCCGAAGGAGATGAGTCTGCCTACCGGGATGAGGTAGACCGGCTGCTTTCGTGGTGCGGAGACAATAATTTGGCCTTTAATATCAATAAGTGGACTACAGAAGGAAAAGATTAGACGTCCAGCCCCTGGTTATCAATGGAGACCGAGTGGAGCGGGTGGCCAGTTTTAAGTTTCTGGGTGTTACCATAAAGGAGGACCTGACCTGGGGCGCTTATATTGCAGCCTTGGTTAAGAGGGCCCAGCGGAGATTATACTACCTGAGACTTCTCAGGAAACAACAACTGAATGAAAAACTGCTGGTGACCTTCTACCGCTGTACTAGAGAGAGCATTTTAACCTACTGCACCTGTGTATGGTTTGCTAACTGCACAGTGGCAGATAGGAAAGCGCTCCAGAGGGTTACCACCACTGCCCAGAGGATCATTGGCTGCCCTCTCCTTTCTTTGGAAGAACTTTACAGCTCCTGCTGCCTTAAGAAAGCTTAAAACAATCTTAAGGATCCATCCCACCTGGGACATTCTTTTTTTGAACTATTACCATCTGGCAGACGGTACAGGATAATAAAAACAAGGACAAATAGGCTGAAGAATAGCTTTAATCTCAGAGCTGCAACTATACTGAACTCTACTGTATAGTGCAGTATTAATGCAGCATCAGGGGTTGTGGAATGGTGAATAGAATGTGAAGGAAGTGTGTTTTTTTATTCTATGGTTTTTATATTTATAAGGTGCACGGGGGATGGCATTTAATTTCATTGTACGAGGTACAATGACAATAAAGTTTACTACTACTAAAGGGTATACACTCCTTGATTAAAGGCAGAAGAAGTAAGGGACATACAACTATGGACAATTGCATCACCATGTTTGTTTTGGTTCATCAAATTCAGGAAGCAGGAGGAAAGCCTGCAGAGCAAGTCAGGTAATGACTCCAGTTGGGATGCAGCCAGATAGCACTCCCTCCCTCCTCCCTCTCCCCCCCCCCTCTCCTTCCCACACAATCCACTCCAATACAAAGGCAAAGGGCTGTTTTTTGTTTTTTGTTTTTGAAAAGGCAGACAAGACTGTTGCCTCTGGAGCTGGGGAAAAAAATAGCCTTTTTCCTATATAGTAAATTGCACATTAAAGCTTTAAACTGACGTTTTAGACTGTTCAATGCCCTAATAGTTCATATCTAACCAGACACCAAAGTTAATTTCTTCACTGTAATTCAGTAAATTTGACTTGGTTACCTAAACTGATATAACAGAGGAAAAAACACATTATAGAAGGATAATTTAACATTATGCTTTGCCAGCTTTCCAGAAGTTTTAAAGGAAGAAAATAATAATAAAGTAGGATGGAAAAATCTGCAATGCCCAAGTCTCTCAGTGTAGGTTCCAGGTAAAATATTGCTATGGTAGCTTTTTGCTTCTTGATGAATTTCTAAACCAAAAAAGGACAGGAATTTCACCTTGTCTAACAATCACAATGACTAATGACCCCCCCTTTTCCTCTGCAAACTGGGAAGATACTCCACCCTCAGGTATAGGGAGAGTCTCACTGTGATTATTTAGTGTACATGACAGTAGTTATTAGTATACATATTTTGAATGAAGTCACAATAAACATAAAAAAGCCCTGGCTCAAATTAACTCTTAACTATCTATATGCTATTAAATTAATTAGTTGTTTCAGCTTTGTGGTGGGAGTGGGGGGTAACGGCTTAGATTTTAAGATATAGTGTTGGGGGGGAAAGGATCACCTCTTCCTGAAGTTTGAAAACAATTAATGGAATTATTTTAGTTTTATAATTTCTGCTGTGTCCATTCTTCTTTTTAATAAAATGTTGGATTCACCTAACATAGCTTCTAAATAAGAGGTGAATGAAGAAATCATGTTTCTTTCATATGAAAGCTACCAGTCACATCTTGGCAATTGCAGAAATTGTTAATACTTCAGTAACAGAACCATAGGAAACTCAATACATATATTTTGATACATTTTTCCTTTACAAGTGTTGAATCTGTCTGGGTACAGGAAGAGAGGAAAGTTTAAAACTTGCAGCAGCACAATTTCACAAGCCATATGTCTGGTACCCTTTCTTTAAGAAATACAATGCAGCATATCTGGCACCCACTTTTTCCCTCAGAAAAAACAGTGTTTTTATGTTGGAATATAGAGCACAAAAATAATGCTGTAAAGAAATTTATTCTACATTTTTGTAGCCACTCATTCAGTGTAATTGAGTAAAAAAAACTGATAGGTTGTTCTCAAAAGAAGAAAGTTTCAGTGACCTTTCCATGGATGTGGTGTGGGATTCTTGCACTTGCTTTAGTTATCTGATAGCTAAGGAGATATGTTTGATTCATTATATAATTTTCTCACCATAAATATATAGCTTTCCTGACTCCTTATGCTTCAACTGATTTTCTTCCCAACAGATTTTTTTTCTAGATCAGAAAACAAGGGGGCTAGAGACACAATTAGGGGAAGATGTGTAACAGCACAATAATCAACACTCTTCACATTTTGCAACAATTTTTTTAAAGGGGTTTAAAAACTAGCAAAAAATGTAAAGCATTCTGAGACGGAGACAGAAAACCAAATACACTTCCTCATGGAAAGCTTCCAAGAAATTGGAAGTCCGATTTTGGCACTGACGTACACAAGATCATCCAATGAAATGGAGACTTAAATACATTTCTTACACTCCCTTTTTAACAATAAAGCCCAAATAGATACTTCTTTTGTATATTGCCAAAGATTTAAACCACTGAAACCAGTGAAATTTGTTCATATGATCTTTGGGATCTAGTTGAAAGGCCTACTATGGAGTTAATCATCACATTGAAAATGAGATATGCTGTTTTAGAAGTTCAGTCCTGATGCTTTTGATTATATTCTGTTTCTGACTGAATTATTTTTTAAAGCTGTCAGAAGAGTCTTGAAATTCAAACCTAATCAGGTTAACCTTGTAATCACTGCCTGTAATGTGGTTTTAAAATGTAAATGAAAGCCAATATAACGGGAACAGCTTCACCAGATATTGTTCACAAAGATAGATAGGGGTTTAATGAACAGGCTTTTTACAGACTTGCAAGGCATAAAACTTATGTGATAACAGACATATACAATGGATTAAAACAGAGGCAAGATAAAATTTAAAATGCAATCCTTGGAAATGTTATAACACCACTCTGGAATCCACATTTACTTCCTATAGCATTCTAAACAAAATTAAAGCTATGAGATTTAACTGAAATTGCTCTAAGCATCTTGAGAACCTGAAAACTTTTATCCAAATCACCTATACAAATTTATTTTATACGATTTATATAGCCACCTGTCTCACAAAGGTGACTCTGGATTAAACACAGAAAAACCCACAACACCCTGGTACCCAAGGCTAAACAGTAACACCATTTACCCAAAAACTCATTAGCAACAACAGAGTTCATCTGCCCACATGACCCTAATGCCTGGGGAAACAGGCAGGTCTTCAGTGCTTTGCAAAGAGCTAACAGGGTTGGGGCTGTCTGGATCTCCAGGGGGCAGGCACTGCAGCTGAGAAGGCATGACTCCAAGATCCAACAAGATGTCACTGTTTGATAGAAAGGACCCGGATTTGCACAAGGCCCATCATATTCCACTCTTTACCACTATTCCCACAACACCAAAGTCCCTGTCATCCTCTCCCCCAGAAAATATACTCACCTTTATGCACTGCCAATGTATAAGGGGGATGATGGAACCTATGTTGGGGTGGCAATTTTTTCTTGTTTAGGCTAGGAACCTGACATTTCCTATTCTACATCACTTTCCTTCTCCTCTTTCTACACAAGCTGCAGTGAAAAAAATTAAGCATACTTGTTTAAAAATAGCTGATATTGTTCTTTATCCATGAATCATTTAAACTAATAAATAAACTTTAAAGCCCAATCATTTCCGTCTTTACATGGGTTCCTAAGTAAGTGTGCAAAATATCACAACTTAAATAATGAAGCAATATTGACATTAGAGGCAGAGCATGGGCAACTCATCAGTATTTAAATCAGATAAAATCAGATACTAAGAAAAGCCTATTCAGACATAAAAATAAAGCCCTAAGATTGAAGGACAGTCTGGTCCCACCCTAACTACCCTCTAAGATGTATTTAACTGGATCTGATTCCAGTTTTACTGCAAACCTTCCCCATCAACAATGAGTGAAAGAGGTGGAGAGGACATGAGAGAAGCACATATCCTCATCTCAAAGATCTGGGCTGCAAAAATCTGAATCATTACTAGATAGCAGCAAAAAAATACAGAAAGCACTAACTATTTGCAGCCAAAGAGCAGTTATCAGGTTTTTCTGTAGCCCAGATGTGGTAACCATTCCTCTTATACTCTTAGGACTTCTATATGGTTTTCAAAGGGAATTCCTGTTATACTTCAGGCATGTGACTCAGGGAAAGATGAATAATAGTATATTAATTGGAATGCATTTCAACTGTTTCAAATACAGTAAGTTATCAATGATTAAAGGAAATAAAAATATTTCATGGTGGCTGTTTTTATAAATACAAGTCTGAATTTTAATATATAGAAACATCACAGGAAAATACTTCTCTCAACTTAAACAAATTTAGACACTGAATCTAAAAAGAGATACAATTATTCTCAAACTAGCAGTTTTCAAAATAGCAAATAAAATTATTTTCAGACTAAGTCAGCAACAAAATACAATATGAACATATTATAAATATCTATCCCTATATGACCCTTACTATAAAATCAATCCCCAATACTTATCTGAATATTTATAAGCAGAGGATTCTGATTAACAAGCAAAATTAAACATTTTAACAACTTACCCTAACAAAAGTGTTACTTTTCACAAGCTCTTACAATGAAAGAGTTGGATTGCATATTTAGCAACATTTTGCACCTACTCCATTTCAAGACAGTTCTTTTTAGACACAATCCCAGAACCCCAGAGCAAAACAAAAGATTATAGCCTCATAACAAACATTGTTATGAATTTATATTCCATGTTTACAGTGTCTTTGTATCCAGCAGTTCCACAACCAGATATCTCAGTGTTGTTAACAAAGTGCAATTCAATTACTATTATTATGCAGAGGTCACCTGCAAATTCCCCCAGCTGAAATTCAACACCAATCCTTTTTAAAGGTTCCTGTCTACTTTTACATCATATTTTTTGTCCTGCACACACACACACACACAAACCTGACAGAGTTATCCCAATTATTTGCACCAAGTTCAATTTGTTACCAAACATAAAGCTTTTCTTAAGCACCTAAAAGTTCACTGAGCACAATACAGGTGTTAGAATATGAAATCTTGTTATTTCAGATATGCACTCCTATCATTTTTCGTTCAGTGCCTAAGAAGTCTTAGCCTCTGCTATTTCCTTTAACAAAAGTATCTGTAATGTGGCTAGGGAAATCCCCAACAGGTTAAAATCCAAAAATGTTTTTGGCTTCCATTATCAGGTATCTAGTTGCAACAGTTTGAGACTTCTGTTCTTATGCCCACAATAAGATTTGATATTTTTAGGGCATCTTCTTGATATCTAATACTTTTTGTGCGCTCTTCATTATCTCCTAAGATGAAGTGCTTTGGTATCTTACAGATTTCCACACCATCTTTTAACTACTACACTCTTTTTTTTTGTTGTTTCTAACTACTAACGCTTTTCCGTTACTGAAATTTCACATGTTCCCAATGCTTAAAATCGCAACATTTTACCACTAGGAAAATTAAATAAAAACAAAAGCCCAAAATTTAGCAGTACATATCACTCTTTCCTTATTATATCCCACCTGAATCCTGCAATGTCATATCAACTTTCCCTTGATTGTTTTTTAGAAGAGTATGCATTTGTTTGTTGTACTAAAACTGTTCTAAAACAATTACACATATTTGTTCATAAACAAACAAAAGGACTAGAACTATCTATACAAACCATAATCAGTATGCAACAGCAACAACAATACAATTCCCACCCCCATCTACTTAGAGCCATGGTGCAGTGACTAGTCAGCACGTTGAGCTTTAATGTGGGAAACCCCTGTTTGAATAGTCACTCAACCATGAAGGTTACTGGAAGGCCTCAGAAAGCTACAATGCATCACAGAATTGCTACAATCAGAGCAGATCATCACTCTTAGCCTATTAAGTCTCTAACCAAACAACTAAAAAAATGGGTATACTGCAGCTTAATGCATAATTAATGCAAACATAGTACCAAAACCACAGTAAATTAAGATGTCAGTAGAGATGAAGTGAGTAACTGAGAATACAGGAATCTGTCCCTGGCTACATCTACTTTCTGGTTTTGTCAACATTCTTTCTTGAACAGGCAGAAGTCACACATGTAATAAAGTATTAGGCCAACTTTGTCTGACCCTCAGTTGCAAATCCAAAATATAAGCAGGGTACTAGCTTAGGAAAGATAGCTAATTTGTTTGCAAACCCCTTCACACGTCCATGAGAGGCATTAAAAAGTTTCCCTTAGGAAACTATCTTTATATCTTAAGCATTAATTTCTCGCTAATATGACAACATCATTATCTTCTCACACACACAAAAGAAAGACAGCAAAAAATGTTCAGTGAACAGGAAGCTGAATCTTGCGGGAAACAAATGGTAGCTGGCTATGGATAAATAGAAATCTAGGAAATAATCAAATTTCATCACTGGCTACTTTCTAAATCCATTTCATGCATCTGTGAAAATTGGCTGTTCCTTGAAAAGCTCATTCCATAACAAGCTAGTTGGTCTGTAAAATGCTTCTTCATATCTTAAAAGCCTTTCTGTGAAATCACCAGATGTTTGGAATAGAGCATCACCATTTTTAAAGGGGAAGAAGCAATTTGGCCCAAAATAATGGCCCCTGCAGTTTTACCATCTTCCAAACTAAGGTGGAAACTGCCTGGGAACCACATGAAGCAGACAGTGCTCTTGGGTGAAAATGGCCTAAATAACATCACATCAGCATGTTCCAGGGTTTGCATTCCCCTATTTTTCCCAGTCACATGCATGCATTCATTCCCATGTTCACCAGATCAATAAATGTACTGATGTATCAATGCAGGGGGGGAAATAATGCCTTTGTCAAAATGGAGGAATTGGGTTGAAGCAGGTGATGGGGAAAATATGAGGAAGGGAGTCAAAATAACTTTAAAAACTTGGTATAGTTGTGGAGAGTTCCATAGGTGAGCAAATGAGGCTGCTGCAAAATACTCATCTGCTCACAAAGTATCATACCATACATCTTTTCAATAAAACAAGCATAGGGCCCTGAGGCTGCACTTCCATTCACCACCTGGTGCCCCCCAAATCTGTCAGCTCTGTCACTGGGGAAGATATCTGGATGTTAGGAGAGTTCCTGACATATCCAAAGATTGCTGCATTGGGGGAAGCCAATTTGCACATTAAACCTGGGATTTGACTCAACAGAGTTTAGCTCTGAGTACATCTACCTAGGGTTGCATTGCAAGATTCCACTTTTGTGGAAGCCAGCCTCCGCATACTTCAGGGCTTCCTTCCGGGAAAACACAGACAAAAGAGCAGATTTATGGGGTCCTCACATTTCAGCCCAGGAGTCTTCCTTCCAGCTCAGCACTTCCCGTGGGCCGGGAGCCTTCCATCCGCAAGGTCAGAGCCGGCGTCTCACGTAGCCCGGGCTGTACCGGCTTGCAGGCGTCGGATTACCGGCCTGAGCACAGGCTGCCAAACGTGCCGGCTTGTTTTGCTTTCTGGCTTGCAAAGTGGAAACTTTTATTTCCCCAGCGGGTAGTGCAGGGTCGAGGGATTATTTTGACAGCTGCCAGTGAGCCCCTATCTCCCGATTTCTTTCCAGCCCCTCCTAAAGTCACTCTTGGAAACAAGAGAAAGACCGCGGGTGGAGACGGACGGGGAGGGAAGAAAGGGGGAAGGGAGAGAGGCGGAGCAGTAAACTTTTTTTTCCGCGCGTGGCAATCAAACTCTGCCGAGAGTCAACAAATACAACTAGCCACGATGGAAAGTATAACGCGGCCGAGGGAGGAAAGCAGGGGATTCAGTCGAAAGGAATAAAACAAGGAACATCACAACTTTATTACATTGTCCATTACACACTAGTCAGACGACGTCGTAATCAAGGAAAACTCAAAAGGAATTCGCGTTTATTAACTCAGAGAGTCCCGGGCCGGGATTAGACCTCCCTGAAGCGGTCGCCTTCCCTCCAGCTGTCTCGGACACTTTTCCCAAACGAGGCGAGCAATTTTGGGCCGCGGGGGCAGAAGGGGGGGCAGTAGTTACCCAGCTGGGAAGGCCAGATGCTCTCTACAAGCCGAGAGGCGCCCGAGTCTGACTTCGCCCGCTCCCAAAAACAAGCCGGGGACGGAGGCGGCTTACCTTCTGATCGACAATGGAACAAGCCATTTCCCGCACATGGGCCAGGCTGAACTCTCCCGCGGAGTCTTGCAGCAAGAGCACCGGCTCCCGGCTGAGGCCGATCTGAAGGTGGAAGGAGATGCCGCCGCCGGGCTGCGAAGGACTGGGCGGCCGGATGACCGGCGGAGCACTCATCGACAACTTCCCGCAGTACGAAAGATGTGACGGAAAGAGAGAGACGGCGGCTTAGTAAGGGGAGTTTGCCAGAATAAATACCGTCGATAAAGTTGGCCTTTGCAAACTCCCTTAAGCTACTCGGCTGGCAACGGGAGACCGGCAAAGGACGCCGAGCACAGCTCAGCTACCCTTGGAGAAGAGGCCAGCCTCGTGGGGGCAGCGCCTCCGCGGCTAGTGCCGCGGTTCCCAGCGCTCTCTGGAGGAGGCGGCGGCAGCGGTGGCCGCTGGACGGTCAAGCGCGCCTTAAGAGAAGAAGAGGAAGGGCGGGAAAGCAGGCGTAGGCGCCAGAGCCACCACCCGGCGGCCCTGCGCAGCAACAGCAACTCTGAGACGCCCAAGCGGCGGGGCAGTGACCCAAGCCCGTTGGGGCGGACCTCCCCTTCAGGCAGCCCCAAACAGTTCCCTTTGACACGCCTTTCCCTCGGCGCTCACCCCCTCCCCCTGGCTGCGCTTCGCTGGGCGCTGAGTTGGATTTAAGGCGTCGACCTGCTTTGTCCCTGACAAGAGCTCCTGGACACGGCCTTGGCCTGTCTGTGGGTCAGGGCCAGTTGCCAACGCCTGTATCCTGGTGAGGCTCTTGTGCGCTGAACATCTGATCAGTAGGTGAAGTTTTAATCCAACTCTGGCAGGAGGATATAGCCAAAGAGAGTCACTTGCTGTACTTCTGCTTATGCCACAGCTATGAACGATACAGAACCTGATTTGGAAAAGCAAGTTGGCAACCCTTTCTTCCAACCCTAACTTTGCCCTGCCTTCTAGCCATTTGTTAAGCACCCTCCCACCCCCGTGGCAAACACATCTATTCTTTGCCCTGCTGTCTGCCCTAGCATTTTGCCATCCACCTATCACAGCCTTTCCTGTTTTCAATAATCCCCAACTTAGCTTTGGTTTTTCAGTCATAGAGTCTTTCCATCCAGGTGCCTTCCAAATGTGTTGAACTTCAACTCCTATCTCGCCCAACCTGCATGGCATGTTAGCTGAGGATGATAGGCTACCAAGTTGAAAAGGTCTGATCCAGAGAGTGAATGTTACATCTCCCAAGGTCCCTTTGATTCAGCAGTCAGTACCTTCAAAGCTGCCTTCATCCCAGTTGCTAATGGTTCTTCCACAGTTGATGCTCTTGCATGAGTGAGAGGTAACAGCTCTACTAGCTGGGAGAGCAGGAGGAAATTCTGAATCCCCCCTGCTTTGTGGCTGCTTCTGAGCTGGGTTACAATTTGCATGTAAGCAGGAGCTTAAACCTGTCAGCTAACTCCTTCGAGCTGTCTCCCATCCAGCAGAGCAGCAGTGAGTGGTGCCATTACCCCCACCAAGAGGCAGTCACATGCAGAGAGGAAAGGGAGTGCGCTGTCACTGTGGAGTTAGGGCTCTGATCTGTCCCTTATTTCAGCTGCTGCTGCTGCTATTCCACCGCCCCCTTGATTTGTGACTGAAGAATAACTAGCAAGAATCCCACCCACCACCTGTCATTTTTCTATTTACCAAACATGAGGTGAGGGGAACATCCTATCTAGTGATTGTCATTTTCTGAGCAGAAGCCCTTAATCTCACCAAGGAGGAGGAGTTTGTCTTTCTATCACTGGAACGAATGCAAGCCTGCTTCTGCATGTACTCCAATCTTTCAAACAATAAAGGAAGGATAAACACTGTCATTTGTTTAGCACACTTGTATCCGTGCTTTCTCTAAAAATTGTTGGAAAGCCTCTTAGGAGTATATCTGGGAGAAAAGATTAGGCAAGAATTTAAACTAAACAGGCTTTCAAACTTATTTCACCCTGGTCCAAGCAACTATTTGGTCTACCGCACACTTGGTGTTTGCATTCCAAGATGTCAGGTATTGGTGATGTGAGCTGTGCAGATACTTATTTGTGAGGAGAAGTACTTTAAGAGAAAGTAGAAAGAACAGGATACACTTCATCCAGCCCCATCTGACATTTCACACTTCAAATTGCTCCTGCAAATATTAGATTAAAATGTGGTTTTGTTTTTAGGATTCCTTAATATTATTTTCCATAGACTTAAAAAACTGGGGAATTTGTGTATATTTGGTTGGGAAGTTTTTAACTGTAGATATATTTAATATCTTTGCAATACTTTTCAGTGTCTTGTGGTATTTTGTTTTGTGTGTATATTGTAATGTTTTGGGGTGCTTTTATTTTCTTTTTGCCCTGAACCAGAAATGATCTCTGCATACATTTAGAGGCAATTCTAAAGGGACAGCAGTGGCAACAGTTCCTGCTGAAGTACAACCCAATCATTCCAAAGGCAGAACCAAGGCTTAGGGTGTTGCATAAATTTTCACAGCCAGTGTTTGAGCCGTTGCTGTACAAGAGAATACAGTTCCCCCTTTATATAAGCTGCAAACCTGAAAATCGAAGCAAGGTGAGACTTATAAGTATTTGGATGGGAAATACCAGGAAATACCAGGACTGTAGGCCAATGTACAAGTTGGTGGGGGTGAAATCACAGCAGAAGGAAATGACAGACCAATTTTGTCATGCACAAATGCATGCTACACACTATCATTTAAATAAACCCCTAAACAATAGACATATACAATTCAAAAAGTAGATTCCTCTGAAGTCATATTCAAAGTATAATACAAAAGTGATGACAAAAATGAGACTGTCAGGTCACATGAAAAACTTTTTCAATCCCATATGTGGAATTCTGATCATTTAAAAGGAACTGTTCTTTTTTTTAACTCTGTCTATTCCACTGATGCTTGAAGAGTTTTCAGTGGTTCTTTATTAATTTTGTAGTAAAAAGTAATTTTTTCAGTTTTAACTACAATTACAGGAACAGTTGAACTCTAGTGATACTAAAAAGTTGTAACGAGTAAATTACAACTTTTCAGAGTTATGATGTTTCCTCGGCTTCTCAGTTCTCAGTAGCTAATCTTTTCTAGGCCACCATAACAGGTGGCTGGCATAGCCATTGATATATTATGCAAGAGGCTAAAAAGTGCACAAAGATAATCTATTTTGCACAATTTATTCATAGTGTCTTCATAGAATCATAGAATTGGAAGACACCTTAGAGTCATCTATTCCAACCATCTGTTCAGTGCAGGATCTACTAAAGCATCTATGACAGATGATCTTCCACCTCAGTTCAAAGACCTCATGAGCATGGTTGGGCAGAAACATCCAGCCCATATTTGGCATCTCTACTGCTCCTCATCATCTTATATAGGCTTCTGTGAAAGCAAATCCTGCTTTTTTTCAAAACTAAAGTTTAGGGTAGACTACGTATCTTTTCCTTTGTAACAAGGAGGCTTCACCCCCAAATGCTGGATCAAAATATTGGTCCAGTAAGATCTCAGTATTTATAGTTGTGCTAACCATACCACTTGGGAAACAATCTGATTGATAGCTAGTGCTCTCTGTGAAAATGTTATTCCCTCAATGCATCACTGTTTAGGAAATAATTTCTAACAATTCTGATATCAGGCAAAGGACTTTATACCAGACTGTCTAAAATGCAAACACTTTTCCATTCCACAAAGTCTTGAGTGACTGATTTCTCTTGATCATTACCTCT
The DNA here is from genome assembly GCF_059951505.1 of Python bivittatus. Taxonomy (NCBI): domain Eukaryota; kingdom Metazoa; phylum Chordata; class Lepidosauria; order Squamata; family Pythonidae; genus Python; species Python bivittatus. The sequence goes on along the minus strand of NW_028277075.1, from coordinate 16,742,317 downwards.
TGCTCATGTAATCACCTATGGATTATTTCAGACATCTTTGGGTGACTTACAGAATGAAAATACCCCAAACTAGTGTCACTAGCTTCAAGTCATCCCTTCCCAGCTCTGAGAATTGCTTTTCCCTCAAAATGCCTATGGAAAATAATAAGACTTTTCATTTGCACTCCCTAAATCCCAAGTGAGAGATGATAAAAAGAATAGTCAAATACATGAATCTAAAACTCAAGTTTAGAAGTTGCTGTCAGTCTTCTTCTGTTAAGCAATTCCCCTGTAAAATTGATATGACATATGGCTAACAAATGAGTAATGTTTCCTCAAGTGAGGAGGATATGGCCACACAGTTTAGGATCTATTGTACTCTAAATTCCAACTCATCAGCTTAGCTGAATTTGGAAATTTCATAGTCCTTATTATCAAATACACCACCTGCCCCCACTCACCTCCAGTTCTCATAATATAGGGTAGACAATCTGGTGATTTTGGACAGCAACCCCTATAAACCCGAGTCAGCATGAACTACATCCAAAAAGTCTTTGGATACAACAATACAAGGGGGTGGGGGGATAGTGGGTTTTGTATTTGGGGTCTTATTTCTGTAAGCCGCCCAAAGTCACCATGAGTGATTTGGGTGGCCGTATAAATTGCATGGATGGATGGATGGATGGATGGATGGATGGATGGATGGATGGATGGATGGATGGATGGATGGATAGATAGATAGATAGATAGATAGATAGATAGATAGATAGATAGATAGATAGATAGATAGATAGATAGATGGTCACATCAAAATCCTAAATACATAAGACTGGAATTAAATCCTTTGGGGTTCACATAAAAGGCTCCTAAATAAATTTTGGAAATTATTTTTGGAGAGAAGCTACCTTTATACCAGTAGACAAGTCGAGACAACTGAACTTATTGTCCCATTCATTCAACAGAACTAGAGACATGGTGTTCTAAACACATTCACATTTCTCCCGGTACTTTTTCTCCAGCAAGGAGCCAAACATCAAAGTCATAGCTATAAAGAGGTTTGTATGGGAACTTAAGTGAAATGGAGAAGGTAACGTTAGAAGACTGCATTACTTTTAAATGATACAATGTGAGTGGGACAGTAATCCCTATGTAATTATTCTGAAATAAACACCAGGATAAAAGAGAAACTCAGAACTCTTTGAAAGGCACAGCAAATTAGACTGTGCTGAATCTTAAACCCTCTTCCTTCAGATATTCTTCCACCACCAGACTTTCTAAAGCAAGCGTGACTTGGGCTTTTTGTGGGGTAAGGGGTCTCTTTTTTAGCTTGGTACAGATAAAAAGGATTTGGGTTAGAAGGTATTTCTTTCCACACTTCCAGAAAAGTAAGCAACTAATTCAACCACAAAACCCAATACATGCTAACAACAGTTTTTCTTCCCATCTGTCACCTCCCCTGGCAAATGTAGGATGGGGAAATCAAGCCAATAAGCCAGCATTACACTTGAATATGGTCTACTTAAAACTGCAAACACAGAGTAACATCCATATATTTAATGCAGTATTCCACTGAAATTGGCTTTTTCATCCATATTCAGGGTTCTGAGTCTGTTCTTTTCCTTATCCACCAAGACATGTACACTAAGAAAAGGGCTTCGTATTTTTTTAAACAAGGTTAGGGCTAGGGAGTCATATAAATATAATAATTACTTGTACTCCAGAGTAACTACTCTGACTTCAGTTCAAAATGCAAGTGGTGTAGGGAGTTTATGGGGATCATACTGATTCATTAAATACATAAAACTGTAGTACGTTCACATTCCAGAAGCATATGTAAATGCCTTTCAGAGTATTCAAATATTAATACACTTATATCTTAGCTCAGTGTAACAAAGATACTTCCTGTAGGCAGACTTTCTTATGTTCATTCCAGTTTTAAAGATCACTCTTCCCTAACCTGCAGCCATGCTAATGTGTTGGACATCTCCACCAGCACAAGCAATTGACATAGCAGCTGTCAATGGAAAGAACTGGAGTTCAGCATATATGGGTTATGGAGGAAGACTTACCAATTACCAGATATTTTTCTGTAACAATTTCAGAAAAAAAAGTGGACTGATTTTTGAAGGGTTATTTGGAATTAAATACATATTATGTTTATCTTTTTACTAGCAATGCTTGTTTTATCACATGCATTGATAAGTTAGATAGTGCCCTCCACATGAATTGGGACCATCATTTCTCTGTTGCAGTCCTTTCTAGCATAATTTGGAGGTGCTATGTTGGGAAATGCAGTGCTAATAAGTATTCTTGGAATTGCCAATTTTGGGGTTTCAAATAGCAAGCTCTACTTATTTTCCCACCATTTTCTGAACTATGACAAATTGTGGGCTAATTTATATAAACATCTTGATTATTGGAGTTGTACAAATGAGCCATCACAAATCAATTGAGAAGCATGGAACTTTCATATCTCCTATTGTCAATTCAAACACATTTTTGAATAGGGATAGTTATAGATGCAGTTGCAAATTATTACCAGACAATGAGAAGTGAAGTGATGCTCATGCATCAGTACTTTTAAAAAGGGAGAGGAGGAGAGACAAACATATCACTTCAATTATTCTTTCAGTCTGGAACTTGGCTAGGACCCAGTTCCATCTCATGCTTAATTTATTACTCAGTTCAACTTCACTGTCTACTAGTGATATAAGAAGAATATTTAGCATTTCATATATAACGATAGAATTGTTACTTCCAGATACTAGGAGAAGTCTATTCAAATTGAAATAAACACTGATGTGCTATGATATTAATATACTTTTCTGAGAATATGTCATTCAATTACATACATTGTGAAGTATATAGTACAGAAGATACCATTGCTCAATATACATACTGTATATAGAGAAAGTAAACCTGCTTTATCTACTCCATGTGTTCTGTCCTAGAGCCTGGTGTGTGTCACACATAGTGTGCAGTTTCATTCAAAAAATGGGTTACTCATGGCCAAAAAGACACACAAAAAGTGTAGTCAGTAAGATAGACCAACAATGTTCATGTCCTTGTCTAGGTTCCAGAGGATGAAGGCAAGAGATCCAAAGTTGTGACCCAGACAGTAAAGCATCAGATATCAAACATTAGAGAAATCTGAGAGACAGCCAAGTGTTCAAGGCACAAGGATAATTGGTCACATGGGCTCACAAATTGCACTGAGTAGTTATTTACTCTCAGAAAGCTTTAAACTGAAGGCTGCTACTCTCCAGCCATTACTCTTCTGATGCTCATTAAATCTGATCTGGATACAAGGCCATCTAGGAATATTGAGCTTTTCCTGAATAGACCTTTGTTCCCAAGGAGCTCATCCTTGTAGCTGTCTCTCCCCTATAAAAAAGCACTTCAGCATCCCTCTGCCTACCTGTATTTACTGTAATCCTAGAAACCTTTATATCCTGATGTGAAAGCACATTTTTTATACAGCATAGGCTAAGTGACTGAATAGGTTAGGCTATATCAGAGTCAAAGCAGAGCGTCCTTGGTTACAGAAAACTGATCTTGGCCTGGGTCCTGCTTAAGGCCTGGTTCATCTGCTGCAGAGGACTTAGTAGGATCACATGGCCCTTCTTCTGCAGCAGCAACATCTTCCTCAAATGAAGCAGAGGTAATTTGTCTTGTTTCATCATGGTTAAAATATTGCTGCACATGGGGCTATCTTGAAAAGTACCCAGTGATGTCAACTGGTATAAAATATAGTGGTTGCTGCTAATAATGGAAAAGTCTGAAATAGTTACCCACTGCTTTCTGGGGAGTCAGGGTATTATGGCTGGTGTGGGTCTTCTGGCATGCTGGCGAAACGTTAGGAAACAAAACTTCCAGAACACAGCCACACAGCCCGGAAGACCCATACCAGCCATCGTATCCCAGCCGTGAAAGCTTTCGACAATACAAGTCAGGGTATTGTTTCAACTATTAAAGCCCCAAATCATTTAAAATTTAACTATTTGCCTTTGCATGAGTCAATGGGGGATGTCCTTTTAAAGATTTCCTCAACTTACCAACATGCAGGATAAAGCTTTTCCTATAATAATATTCATAATGTTCTTATGTTATGAAATACAGATCCTTGGGAACTGTGACTAGACCCATTCTCTCTACTTTGAAGAAAGAAGACACAACTTTTCTCTTCAGTGAAGCATGATAAATTGTTATTTTAGTTGCTATTTTAACTGCAGTTTAACTTTTAAATTATTTTGGTTTTGTGATGTCTTTAAACTCTTGGATAGCTGAAAGCTTTATACAGCTGACAATGCATGGAGAGAGAAACGCTAAAATTAGGAGGGCAACTTTTGTAAGAAGGCTGGTGCTTATGTGAAAGAAAATAAAGATAAGCTTTATTTAGGAAATAATATGGTAATAGGAAATGACAATTCTGCCTAGCTAAGAGCCTGTAGTGTGCTCTGTCCCATTATGGAGAGAGAGCAAGTCTGAACTGCATGTCAGAGTCAGAAGAGAAAGAGACCTGGACTGACAGAGAATATCTGTCTAATCAGTGGGAGACATATTGCAAAGAGATGTGCAAAATAAGTTTTTTAGACAAGGAAACTATATAAAATGCAGAGTCCATCTGCTACCACTATATCTATTACCCCTCATGGTTAATAGCTTTATAGGTACAAAAAGCCAGTGCATGCCATTGAATTCTGGTGTGAATCACCCTGAACAGTGGTGGAAAAGCAGGGTGAAAACTGAAATATGGGCATGCTAAATTCAGAATGCATTAGAATTAAATATTTTTATAAAGAAGACTTCACATCATATTTATCAGGAGGTGACTTGCCCTGAACTGAGAACATATAAGAGTTGTAGTGCATCAGCTGGAAAAGTTTACTGAGATAGGGAGGGAAGCCTCTGAGATTATCTATCCTAGTGTTTGGATTGATTCACATCTTTTCTGTCACTCAAACCTGAGAAGAGGTTATTTTAAGCTCAAAGGGATTTAGGTCTGAATCAACGGGTATAAGATGCTTTTAAAGTGTTATGCTTAAACTCCAATTCTTATCTAATTAAATATTTGATTCATTAAAAGAACAGGGTTTATTTATTCCTTGATTTTTATATAGTTTTAAACTAAATTGCAAGATAAGAATCTGGCCTCTGATCAATCACAAAGTAACTGGTCTTTGCTCCTTAGCAAGTATGGACGTTCCCTTCCATTTTTGAACATAATTCTTAATGGAATCCTGTTTATAATGATTCTATAATAGAAGCATTGAAATCTAACCTACTATGTCCAGCATATTTATGTCTAGGAAGAGCTTTGAACATCCTAAAGTAAACCTAAAACCATTAACAACTGATCTGTTCAAGAAATATAACAATTTTTATGAAATGAAACATTTACACAGAATTCTGAGAAACTTCTCTTTTCTTTCCAAGTTTAAGATTAGGGAATTTAGAATTCTTGCATAAGAGAATAGAGCATTTTAACTCAAGTTACTTTTGGACCAGGTTGCTGCAATTTAGCTGGGCTAAGCATGCCGTTCTATAACAAAATTGCTGGGGTAGATTTTTCCTTTATTTCAAGATTAGTACTGTCTGTCATTTAAAGAGATGTTCTATGATACTAGCCATTATCCAGATTCACTTCTGTTTCTACTGTTACAACAAAGAAGAATACATATATAAGGATATAAATCTTATAGAACAGGGATACAAAGAGCTTAAAAGTAGAAATAGTCAATAGAAGAAGTCCTCAAACTACAGGTAACCGAGGTTTCCTTACCCACTTGTCAGTAGCTTTACCATCATTAAAACCATTGGGAATATATTCCACAGTCACTCGTTTGCAGCCACAATGACATTTAGAACACAGTATGTCTCATTGTTTCAATGGATCTTTTATTTAGTTTTGCATTTCAGTTCATCTGAAAGATAGTATTAAGTCCAAAAAAGCATTTCCATACAGAAAAACTAGTACGATGAACTTTGCTTGGATACTTCATGTGTATAATTTGCATAGATCTAGCTTCACTTTGTGTTTCCTTCCCATCAGAAGCCAAGCTTTACAAGAATGTAGACTGAGCTCAAAATCACATTGATCATATTTCTGTATTTCTGTAGAAAACTTGCTTAAGCCAAACACAGTGTCCACATTTGGCTAGGGGAGTATAAAATCAGCCTTGTACTGTACTTGCAGTCACAGGGACATAACAAATTTGAAGGGTTAGAGAAACAGATTTGTGATCAATCATTCTTGAAAAATGAAAATGGATGTCAAATTATTTGGAATTGATGAAGAATTGAGAAACATTGTTCCATCATTTCTCAGATGACCCCTTGCTGTATAGGTCTGATTCTTCCTCCTCCTGTATTTCTTTAATCTGGAGATGATAAATGTTTTTCCCCTTTCTGGAGGTGGTTAACTGTTTTAAATTTTGTAGAATGAATTACAAAAGGTAGAACTGTTAGCTGCAGTGTAGATCATACTTTCTTTTGGTCTTAAATAAATAGAAGATGGAAATAGTGTAACTGTTATGTATGTCTCATATTAAGGCATAATTTAGATAATAAAATCACTCTTTAAAAAAACTGAGTATTTTTGAAAAGTATTAGAATTATATTCTAATTTTGAAAAGCCTACAAAATGGTTCCAAATGATATTGCTTATCCTACTGGCTTCCTGCAAGTCCACCCACAGTTATGAACAGCAAGAGATCTGTAGTAAAACTTGTGCTTTTCTTTCTTATACCCAAATCTGCAGTTACAAATCCAGAAAACTGAGGGCAGGGGAGTGGGGGTAAAATGGACAAATGAGGAACCAACAGTAGGAGGGGTTTACATGCACAACCTTTTTTTCTGAATGAAGGCTTTCTTTATGTGCAGTTAGCTTCAAAATGCTGAGAGGTTATCGAAGGGCAGAGCTGTAAGCCTTTTCTTAACACACTGAGAGAAAGGCCTTCACCTAATACAAAATCTTTAATGGATTTAGCTTCCTTCCAATTTAAATTGTTTAATTGATTGATTAGATATAAAAATGTTCTAATGATTTAGCATTGTGTTTAGACCCAAAAAAAAAAGGAATGAGAATTGAGAGTAGGAAGTATGCTGGCAGAGGAAAAGAAGAATAGGGATTCGGAAGGCTTGAAGAAACATCTGGAATTGGCAAAGAACTCAAAACACCAGCTTTGACTTGATACAAGTAAAAGAGATCTGACCCCTGATAAGTAGAAATAGTTCTAGCAAGGATCATCATGGGAGGGTAAGTAGTAGAAAAATGATGTGGAAAAAAGGATGTATTGGTTCAGCAGGAACAAGCAATATGTTGAAAATTAAGGAATACACAGGTTTGAATCCTACCATGGGGAAATGCTCATGTGGTCATTTCAGGGCAAGGTCCACTTTTGAACCAATAAGATCAAGAGAGCCTCTTTTAGTATGTGTCAAACACCCTGCCCTACCCGATCATTTTTATTTATGTTGGGGGGGGGGTTCCAGTTAAAAATACTGCATGAATATATAAGTAACAAAAATTAGTTTTCTGTGAAATTGTCATTCTGGGTTTTATGTAGCCAGATATGTAGTTTGGCACTTAGACTTCAGATCCTACCACTGCCTTGAATTCAATTTCTTGGGTAAGCTACTTGTCTCTGAACCTTGGCTGTCTGTGTTGGAACAGTAAACTGCATTCAAACAAAAGGTTTTGCATTTTAAAGTTCAGATCTTATTTTTAGCTTCCCTCACCAGCTTGCCTTTTAAGAAATGGCTGTCATTTTATAAAATAATCTACTATAGTTTTTCAAAATCCTAAATGAGCCTACAAATTGAAAAAGATAAATACCACCACCTCATGTCAGGTATACCAATAAAATCAAGAGGTTTGCATGGGAAAAGAGTAACACAGCACTGCTATAACCCAGGCAACCTCTTGTTCAACTCTACAACCAAGGAGACAGACATGAAGTGAGATTTCATGTCAAAGGGGCATAGTTGGTTTCACACCCTCACCCCTGCATCAAATGTAGATACTTCTACAAAGCCTGCATTAAAGGCAATCTATGTTGATCATTAATCCATGGAAAGGTACATTGTTAGTGTACAAGAAGACCTTGATTTAAGCTTGAGCTATAGTATCACAGGAAAAGAGTTGCAAAGAGTATACAGAGTTGAAATAAGATAATGTCACTGAGACCAATAGTCTGCTTCAAGGGTTTTGGTCTCTTCTACCCCAAATGCTTTCCATTTTTCTCAGGTGATTGGTAGTAATTTAGGGTTTTCTCTAATTTTCCATCTAATGCCTTGTCCAGGATTTCACATCATGTCCATAAAGCACAATGAAGCAAGTCAGATCTTAAAGTGTCAATTTTCTCTGACGAGGCCTGGTATCAAATTGAACCCCTCAGTACTATAATGTCCATCTCTTTCTCAGGCTGTGTTCCTCCTTGAAAAGCAAAGCAACTCAAAGGAATAGATGCTGGGGTCTAGGTTACAGCACTCCTACTTCTTTCTCATACTCTCATGAGTTTTTTGGATGCACTGCCTGGATTGATGTACCAACTCTGTAGAATATAATGGTTTTGAATAGAAATATGATAGTCTCTTGTTATAACTGAGCTTGGAGACCAAACTCTGTAACTCTTTAGATCTTGCACTTGGAGAAATCACATTTAGCAATAGGTCTTAGGCCTGGTGCTACCTCCACCAGGATCATCTGTCCCTCTACATTTTGGTTTGCACTCAGTCACTGCTATATTCAAAGGTCAGTGTTTCCAACAATGTAACATGTTTAAAATAAACAACTGGTCTTTCTTCACACCAGGTGTAACAATTATCAGAAAGCTACAAAATTGGAAAGCACATTGATTCTACTGAAAGGAAAAAAGAACATCTACATTGAAGAATCAGCAGTCTTTCCACTGGTTATAATCCTGTTCTTTTTTTAGGCTTGTTTGTGTTCTACATGGAGAGAAGGGGAACATCTTTGTGTGGTGCACGTAATGGACAATAACTAACAGTCCACCTGAGGACAGAGTAGGAATCTATGGTTTGCCTGAACTTGATGGATTTCAATTCAACTCAAGGTCAGCTAGTACATTCAATAGGTAGGGAAAAAGGGATTTAGACTTCACTGATGTTTGAAGGTGCAAGTGATGAATAATTACATCACCAAAATATTCTTACATGCCATAGGCACCAGCCTAGATCTTTAATCCCCTCGTTCCCCTGTTGAGTATGTTTATAGAATAAAATCCAAATTTTCTATTGCACTGCTCCCATCACATTAGCAGAAAGGTTTAGTTTTACCAGTATTTAGTCTTGAGACACCACAGGTGTACCTCTATGCTCTACTGCCTTGGACAATTTAAAGGTATGCCCACCATATCTCAGCAAGTGTACTTTGAAAATAAACTCCCAACTTTACATTTACTTAAATTCTGTTGAACAGGGTGAGACTGAGCATTGAATAAATATACATTAGTATAAGCTGTCATTTTTCTCTGGATTTTAATCAAGAATCTGCTTCTCAACATATGTATTTATTTTCCAGTTTTCAGTTTTAATTCAATGTTTTTCCAGCAATAAATTTATTTTTCTTTTCTTTTTTTTCTTTTAATGTGTTTTATACATTGTTATAAATTATACAATGGAAACAACATTTGCAGCTCCCCATTGTCAAAAGTATATGATATGTTCTTAACAAATCAAATATTTTCTTTCTTTTTTTCCCCCCCCCACATTGGAAGAACTGTATCTGCCATCTACTGGAAACAGAAGGATAATGCATTTATGCAACACATCTGCCATCTCCCCCCCTTTTTTTCTTCAAATATTTGTAATTAATTTATTGTAGCCAGCAGTCCAACTGTTTTTAATTACAATACTGCCTAAAATCTTTATCACTATTGAGATCTTAATCATTCTTATTAAAATTTAAAAGCATATATTTTCTGTGTATCCAATCTGACACTGAAATAAGAATCATCTGGAAAATGTTTATCCTGGCTTTCAACTTTATATGGGCTCCATAGGGCAGCTCAAAAATCATGAAGTAAAAAAAAAAACCAGAAATGAAACAAAAGAGAGAACAAGTATTTGGCTTCAACTAAAGCATAACTCACTGTAATTTTAACAACAATAACAACAACAAAGGTTTACTAGAAAACCTAAAGTCAAACAGACATGTGCCAATGGCAGTAGCACATGGAGGAACAGCTCCAACGAAAACACAAATAGACAAGCTCCTATAGGAGAAAGTAATATAGTTCAAATCCACTTAGATCTGAATAATTAAGCACTTGAATTGCATCTGGGGATATGTTGTTCTGAAAACTGCAATTAGACACTCCAACAAGTCAGTTTCAGCAAACAGAAGAAGGTGGACTCTATAAGCATTTGATCAGTCCACCATGGCACTTCTAATGTCTCTTATGTTCTTATGCACCAGTTGAAAGTTTCAGCCCCTTTTCTGAATTAGCATTCACAAATTATCAACTTTTTCAAGAAAGGAGCAACAAATAAAAATCAGAGATTCTTAAACTTTGCAATACCAGGACCCCCTAAAATGATACATAATATGAATTTATGTGACCTACCCATTATTGAAACAAATGATTTATCTGAGGCTAGGGTTTAGCAATAAATAATATACTGCTTACTTTTAACCATTCAAAAGGGAGAATCAGTTCAAACAATAATGTAAACCCATATTTCAATCAAATAAAACTGTTTTACTGGAAATTTAAAAAATGAAATTTAAACCTATGCTTATAATGGGAGAGAATTCCTGAAATATGAGTTTCACTTTGAAGACAGCCATCCACATTCACCAGTCAGGTAAAAAGAAAAAGAAAAGCAAGGATGTTCCCTCGATTTAAATCAATGTCTTTTGAAATGCCACAGCTTGCAAAACACTAGCAAGGTGTAATTATTTTGACGTAAGTTCTTCCAGCACAGCCATACTGAGATAACCATCCCAGATCTCTTCCCTTCCCCACCATTATAATTTCCTCTGCAGAAGTGAGTCTTGGGACAGATCCTCAGAGCTTTTCATTGAAGCACTGTGCCCTCTAAGTGCAATTATGCCTCCTTGGAAAGGCAAATGCAGTCTGCTGAAAAACGAAGAGAACATACAGGGTTTATACAAGGCTCTGGAACCATCATGCTACTTTGCATTCAGCACATTTTGCGTCAAACTGGCAAGCCTGCTCAGAAAGGAATGCAAGGAAAGCACACTTTGGTGGCACTTTGGCAGCTCTCCATCCATTGTCTCATGACCCTCCTTGCCTAGCATATGGTCATCTAGTTTCCTGATGATTAACAACCCATCTCCCTTGAACAATCTTCCCACATCACATGTAGAATTTGAATAGCATAGAGGACAAGATAAAATCTTGTAAAATCACACATTTCCTAAGATTCTGTGATTTGCTCCCCAAGAAGAGCACCTAAAAAAAAATGCATCTGGACTCCATCTTTGCCAGACTCTCACTATTGAAAACCATGGAAATGTCCACTAGAACCAATAATAATAATGCTATCTGCCTAGTTCCTGGCATGTGTCACTCTTAATAACTAGTCAAAATCAAAACTGGAGTATCAGAACAACTAAGATCTTGGAGTCAAGTCACCATCATCCAAGCATTCTTATGCAACATCAATGATCCCTGGAATACCAGTTGGGAAACATTGGTGCAGAGGTTGGATAGGCACCCTTATCAGGCTAATCATTTGGCTACAGGAGAAAAAGAGAGCAACCTTCAGCAAAAAGGCTCCAGTGAAGGCTTCACTACAAACATATTTCAGACTAAATTGAGAAAACATTGAGCTTAAAAGTCAGAACAAACTTTATAATAGAGGTGCTTTTCTTGATTTGTGACTGTATCTGAAGGGATAAGGGATAAATTCCTCACAAATAAAAATGAGTTTGTTTGTTTGTTTTTTAATTATTTGCTAAGTATTCCCTTAAGATAATAAAAAGAGAAAATGGATTTAGACAACACAGTTAACTATTTTTCCAGGGGAAGAATATGCATGCATTTTTTAAGATGTGATAATATCACTTCCAATTTGCTGGAATGTTTGGAAACTTTCGTAAGAGGCACACGTTCATTTAGGTGGTGCCACAGGAATGTTCAGCATTTGTCTTATTTGCAAATAAGCATAATAAAATGAAGAGGAAAAATTAACACAGAAAAAAATACTTATATTCTTCAGCTATATTAAAATCAAGTGGAGAACTGTAATGGTTTCCATAGAATACAATTTATATCTATTATTTTAAGAATATTAGCAGAGAAGAAATATATAATAATGATATCCTGGGTTCAGGAAATACGTATACATTATTGCAGCAAGGATAGACAGCTCAGTATCTCAACAGATGCCTTAGCTGCCAACAAACAGCCTAAAAAGCTGAGCTTTGCCTTTGTGATGGAATGTCTAACAGACCCTGGGAGCATGGAGGAAGGAGCCCAACTGTTACGGAAGAGATTTCTGAGTCCAGGGGATGGGGAAAACAGGAGAAAGAGACTTGGAGTAACTCTGCCTTAATTACACTAGCTATGCTGGAGAATTAGTCTGGCAGACTTTCAAGATTCTGTTACAAAGATCTTTTCAGAAATCCAAGTGTTTCCTGAGTTTGCCTGCCTTATTAATGTAGGGCTTAATAACTCTTAAGAAGACGAAATTCAACTTTCATGAGTAAGTTTTCTCACAGCATCCTGGTAATCTTACATAAAGACTGCTGCCAGATGACTGCAGGCCAATCTATTCATAATGTTAAATGTATGTAAGCAATTACTGTGCATTTTTTATGTATGTATGTATGTATGTATGTATGTATGTATGTATGTATGTATTCCTTAAACAACGGACACACAAAGGTACACAGGATCAAGACTATGCATGGATGGAGACAAGGTATTAATGCTCTATGATTCTACCTAGGCCACCCTCAGCATGCAGAAGCCAAAGTTTCTTTGCAAATAAATAGAAACTTAGGGGAATCCTCAGTGAGACAACATTGCACTGAAAAGATATTTCCTATCCCACTTCAGTTGTTCATTAACCAAGCAAAAATGGGATCCCATTCATTTTATCTTAAGCCTTATACTGAATTGTTACAAGCTGTCCTTTTTTGCTACATTATCCCATTTTTCTTCTATCAACTGCCAATTGAGAAAATGCTTCATTATCTAAGCAAGTGAATTCTAGTCCACAAAAGCTTATGCTACCATGTACTGTATCTCTTACTGTGCAATCCTATACATGTTTACACAACAGTGAATTGTATGGAGTTCAATAGAACTTTTTTTATGCATATCTGTGCAGCATTACAACCTCATAGTGCTTTCTTACAGTCAGCACTCAACCACCTAAGGGGCCATAGGACTCTATGCCACACTGTAAGTGAAAAGGTACGCTTGCTGCCAAGGGAGCCTTTTTTTTTAGATTTTTTTTTTATCCCGCCTTTATTATTTTTATAAATAACTCAAGGTGGCGAACATACCTAATACTCCTTCCTTCTCCTATTTTCCCTGCAACAACAACCCTATGAGGTGAGTTGGGCTGAGCTCTTTAGGTTATGCAACAGAATATGGGAAGTTCATGGAAGGTGAATATAGATTTCATCAGACTATAACCATTCATTACATCACAACTTATGTCTTATCTATGCATAATAAATAATCAAGACACTTCTTTAAATATTACTAACATGGTTGCCTTTCCTAAAAAGTTTTACAGGATAAAATATTTTAGAAGATGTGTTTGTTCCTTTAAGATCTCACACAGCAAGGAAGTAAAGACTGGGCAAGAAAAGCAATGGGCTTTTCCTAATTGACTGGCAATGGGTAAAAAGTGAGTAGCAGCAGGTCTTGTTTGCTAATTGGTTACAGTATGGACATGTTATCCTTCTGAGATGTTGGAGGGAAGGGGGTGGGTAAAAAAGTCTCTACAGCAGCTTCTTGTCTTCTGCTGAACAGCCTAGATTCCCTATGATCTAAATCAGTATTTCTCAACCTCAACAACATTAAGATGTGTGGACTTCAACTTCCAGAATACCCCCAGCCAGAATACTTGCTGGGGGAATTCTGGGAGTTGAAGTCCACACATCTTAAAGTGGCTGAAGTTGACAACACTGATCTGAGTGATTGGATAAACAGAAGACAGCAGCTACCTTCTGAAGGTTCTGCTATCACTTCCAATAACTAACACAGTTTTCAGAGAATGAGTCTGAGAGTCACTTGCCACAGTAAGGCCCTTTTCCAAGAGAAATGCATTATGAAGGCACAAAAGAGAAAGACTTTCCTCTGATAATTCCTTACCTCTGGAATGCTTTCCTGGGGAAACTCTACCTGCCATCTGTTTTACTTTTCAATTTTACCTTATTTTTGCCCCAAACAGTTTGTTTCTAGTTTAGAATTAGTGAGCTGTATCTCACATTTTTATGGGATGGTAATTTATTGCATTGTCTGGCTAGCAAATTTACTTAATATTTATACATTGCCTTGTGATCTAAATTATGTTACAGTTCTTCCCACCCTTGCTTGTTTGAATCTGCCTGGTGAGTTGGTAGGTTGATTGCTACAAAGAAAGCAGTGGGGGCAATATTAACAGATATGGGGAAAGTTGTTTTTTTTAAGACAGAAAATACTACACTTATCATACCTACCACCTGCTAGTCCTTGTCCAAACAAAATGTCCTTTGTTCATTGTTGTGCTTACAATGAAGAAAATAAAATCAGAAATTGCTGTAGGGCAACACAGCTTTTGAATGTCATCTAGTTTAGACGTTGTTTTGGATTACTTATGATACATGCACTAATCAGCAGGATATTGGTCATGTGGTACCAGAAGAAGACTATTTTCAAATAGGGCTTACTGCCATCTACAAACTGTGTAAAGCCAATAACAGGCAACCATAAATTAAATGTACATGTCATTTATAAACCCTTTTTGCTCTGAGAAAACATAAAACTTCAAGCAGGCTAATATTTTTCTGAGTTGCTATGGAATAACACTTTTCAAAAAAACCTCTTGGAGCTACTCTAAGAAAGAGATGAGGGTTTTTCATACAAGAGAGATGACACTCCACCTCTATTTTATTGCACATCTGAAGAAAATGTAGACAGCCAGCATCCAAACTTGCACACGAACTCTCACTGAATCTCTCCCAAACAGAATGAAAAATCATTAATAGTCCAGATTTCAATCTCTCATAGACAGCTCAAGTAACAATAAATGAGTAATTTACTCTCCCTGGCTTTGGAAAGCTTACACTTAATGGTTACTAGGGACAGGATAATGGTTCCTTAGTGATTACACCATGTTTTTCTACCACTTTCAAGGCCCTTGCTTTCTGCCCTAATGAAAAGACAGTCTTGAAAAAGGAGCCTATTCTTTATTAGAGGTGTTCAGACAGACTGCACCAAGATAAAATGAACCTTTCTCAGGCTTATGTCATTTAACAGAGCTGGAAAATGGAACAGATTCATAAGAGGAGCCGAAAGCATTGGCTAATTCCAGAAATGTCTGGAAACCTTTATTTTAAAAAAACTTTGGAATTAGATTGCTACTATCCAGTCTTTTCACACTCACAAACATGTTGTTTAGTCATCACAATGATCAGGTTACTTACAATAGGAGAATGTAACCTTTTTCTTGCCAAGAGCTTCACTTGTATTTGAGTGATCTGCCAAGACTGCGCTCCAAAAAGTGGGTGGGGCTGCAACAAAAATTAAAATTAAGTGAACTTACATTGAATTAAAATTCCAATAATTAAACACGGTTAATATAACTACTCTCTATCCATGTTAATAATTGTATCCTTTTGACTTATTAAAAATTAAAATGTGATAGCAATTTTTGCAGGGCCCTAGGGCCACACCAAGGGCTTTGGGAACAATAGGTTATGTATCAACTATGTAAGAGACCACCCAAATTCATAATAAATCTTCCCCTCTTAAAAATCTACTTCACAAAGTTTTATAACTCTGAAAAAAAGACTATGTAAAATTACAACGGAAAATGGTTGCCTAATTCATTGAATATGTGAGGGTTCTTCACCCCCAGCAGAAGAAGAGAAGAGTAGCAGTTTGGGAACTGATCAGAGACAAAAGGAGCATGCTCCTTTGTTAAGGATGAATAAAGAAACAAGGAATTATTTGTTTATAACATTAATTGGGTAAAATGATACTGAGTGAAAAAATTAAATCATGTACTTCTAATTTAATCTGATCTGTGACAATGTTAGGACAGAAACCTTCACGGATTGCTAAATTACAGCAGGGGACTGTTGTTGGAAGCATGCAGAGACAAGCAAAAGCATTTACCATACCAGCAAATCCAGCCTTTGCTTATCAAGAAAAGCAACTTAGGTTGCCTGATGAACAGGTAGCTGGTCCCTGGATCAGCTGCATTCTACTCCCAGGAGGGAGCTGCCAAGATGGCTGAGCAAGACTGGTGGGGGATAAGGAAGATTTAAGGAGGAAAACTATGAACTTGAAATGGAGGGACCATCTTGATGATGATCTGCACAGCAAGCAGTAAGAGCAAAAAAAGGCAAGACACCCTGACCAACCCAATCAGCCTTGTGGTAGAGGATGGCAAGGGGAACTGGCTATTAGTAGTAAGAGGTCAGATTCTATTAAGTAGCCCTTCTTTTCATCTGAGCCAAGGAGATCAGCTTGTCTCCATCCCTCACTGGACATGCTACCATCTTTATTCTTTGTAAAGTACATTAGAAATGAGCTTACATCCATAGCTGGAGACTGATTTTTGAGACCAGATGGAATTAGATGCAAGGCATTCTGACTTCTCATTCCACATGTAGAAAAAAGATTCAGATACAGAAAATTAAAAAATGGGGAGGGGGGTGAATCAAGAACATATGACTGAGTGTTGTGGGAAAATTCTTTTTTTAGCAGAAGTCAGTAATCCAGCAATTGCTATTTTCTACATTAATTCTATTTCACATTTCAGATGCATCCAATATCCAGTAAATAAACCCAGATCAAGAAATGGCAAATCCCCAACTCATTTAATCAATGTCAAAAGACTTAAATATAAAGGGCATGGCTTGTGGAATAAACAAGTAATAACACAGAAGTTGAGCATGTGGGACTATAGGGTTTTCCAATTCATTCATGATTCCTTAAGTCCTTTTTAATTCTTATTTTACAGTATTACTATTATATAAATAACTAGAAATTTGCATTCCAGAAAATAAAAATGAACATTAAAAACTTAAAAACTAAAACAAAATACATACGTACATACATTAAAAAATCCAGACTAAACATATGACATAATACTGTAACAGCTCAACAAATTAAACCCTGCTCATACAGAAGGCACATAGTTAAATGGTATGCATTTAGTTGAATGTCAACCAACATATCCCAGAAGTCAAGGAGACACTTATTTTATTAGGTGGCCTTGGATGCAATTATCAAGTTATCATTGGATGAAACTGATTCACTTCAAGAATAATAGAGAAGAAAGCTTGCTTGACCAAGCTCCTCTGGGAGGAGAAAGAATGGGACACAAAATCTATAAATGAATAACAGCTTCATAAGCTGAAGCAGCACCCAAATGAAAAACAGGCAATATGTCTCTACAGGTAATAGCAGCTAGTTTACCTTGGCTGGACTTGGAAGCTAAGGTTAGACCTAGTTAGTACTTGGACTGGGAATTCCAATCAGGAATTCCAATGGGAGATTAGAAAGACATCATGAAACAAGGGAGTAGCAATCTGCTTTCATGTGGCTTAGCTAGTCCATATGGATGTATCCATGAAGTTACTGTCATTGAGACTTGATGTTATCTTTCATATATTTAATTATACAGAGAGAGAGAGAGAGACACACACACACAAACACATATAATTGGTAGGAGGCTTGCCTATATTTTTAGCACCAACTTACTTAGGCAAACATAAATATATAATCCAACATATATGAGCACAACACCCAATATAGAACCTTGCCAGTCCTGCCCAAACTTGAGTGTGAATATGAACATTCCTTTTCACAATAATATCAATAAGCTTAGGAAACAGTGCATGCTAATAACTCATCTAGACATATGAGATGATGAACAAATACATTTGAGAGTCATAAGTCCTTCCCCCCACCCCCACCCCCAGGCTGCAGTTGCTAAGAATTTCCTGAGAGATAAAAATCTTTCATGAGAAGTGAAATAGGGCCACAACCTTTAAGGTCAAATGTCACTATATATTATTATAATTGCAATTTCCCACAAAGACAAAGACAGGGTTGGGACCTGTCAATGCCTATTATGAAGTGTGAATAAATTACATCTTGTCATAAAATGATGGATTTCAGTTAAGTGTCTTCCTTTTTGCTCAGTCTGTAGTGACCCTCATTTCCCCAGCAATTAACTTTGTTCACTTTGAATATTCAGCAGTGTTGACAAGGATGACATAATAAAACTGGATTTTATAAAAGGAAAAACATGTCACTTGAGAATCATTATTTCTACCTGAAAATGTATTGTTAAGTACCAGTTCTTGACAAAGCAAGAACAAAGCATTTGACGTGGTTGTTTAAATTGTTTTGGAAAATGGAGAACTATTTGAGTTGCTATTCATCTCAATTGAAACATTTTGTTGGAAAAGCAACAGTAATTTTAACTAGATAACAGCTTGAAAAAAAGTTAATATATGGATGCCATTCCAGATTCTGAGAGAAGATCCATGCAATGCAGCCACAGCATGAAGGCCATTTTGAGCTGTTAAACTGCGACAGCTATTTGTTTTTCATATACCCTGGATCACCTTGTGGTTTAAGTGTCTGGGTTTTTTTTCCTATTAAAACTTGATCTGTACAGTTATTAATCAACATTATGGGAACTGGAAACACTTTCAGAAGACTGCCATAGTATTTACGACTCTTAGCAAAGCTGTTTAAGCTGTAATTCTATCGGCTTATGGTTCTGCTGATTTTCAGTAATTTAATGTTTAATTTATTGCTTCGATTTAATTATCTATGATGACATAACTATGATAATGTCATGCAAATGACTGTATGCTGCCATCTTTATGACAATTTGTGTAATAATTCTTCTAAAATTGTAGTTTAACTCTTTAAGGAAAAATACCTTGGAAAGACATTTGTCCTGAAAACACAATTTATAAATATTAATATTTATAAAAGATTATAGGAGTCATCAAACAAACAAAGTTTAATTTTAAATGAAATCAAAAAAGACATGAAGGGAATGATTCTACAAGTGGAGTACAGAAATTGACAAGACTTCATCCGATACTGTTTCTAATCTCATTTCCTGTTTGATTTGAAATGATAGTTAATTCAGTTGTCAAACATTTTATGCTTTTTTTCTTTTTAATTCTGACCAAGGAAAAAAATTAAATCATTTTGACCCAGTGATATGGCAACAGTAGTAGTACAACCTCATTTGAATTCCTTGGTCAGATTTAAAAAAAAAAAAATCTTTAGCACAAGGAAAGCCTTGGGCTAATAATACAACAAAATACCATTAATAGAAGAAGCCTGCTTGGAACAATATAGAAAAGTGTCTGATATAAAACCAACACCATATATTACAGTACATAAAAATAATTCTGACCTTCAGACACTTGTGCAAAGATTAAAAGACAATTTATGAAAGCAAAGAGCTAACAAAGTTTTAGAAAAGAGATTTACGAGGTACCTCCAACTCTATGGGATTTTGGAGCTTTTAAGAGTAGGATGCTGCTTGAAGGGTTGCAGTATATAAGTTTACATCGCAGTCTCTAAAGGATAATCTTGTATAATTGCCATCAACTTCACAAAGGAGAATTAGACATTCTTTGTTTCTCTGTTACCACAATTTCCATCAGCATGCCAGCAGTTACTCTGTGAAGGAGATGGATCTGGTAAAAGTTTCACATGCATTTTCTAGATTCAATAATGCAATTTCATTTATGCAGAGCTGTCTTTGAAGATGATGTAAATGTCCCCATTAAGTTCAAACAAAATTGCCACACCACTTTTACAGGCTAATTTAACCTGATTCAAAATTTGTTTTCAGGTTTAATTCAAAACGCTGCTCTTTATAAAAGTCTACAGTTTGGGAACTCTGTGTCTCATGGACACTACCATTCCAGGGGGAGACTTTGAGGGAGATTATTTATGTATTTATGTATTTATTTATATTTCAAATTTAGTCACTGCCCATCTCAAGAGTGACTCTGGGCAGTTTATAATGGTGTGTTTAACATACAGCGCAACTTGTGTTGCCCCCAGTTGCACCCTAATTGCAACAGAGCCTTAGGACTTATCCACACTGTCTGGCTGCACTATCACCAGAACAGATTGGGAACTGTTTCTGGAGGGCAGAAGAAGAAGATGTTTCTCTCTATTAATCACCCACTCCCATCCAAAGTAACCTTTGTGTATCTTTCCCTGCTCCATTTCCAAAATGCATTTTTCCCTTTATGCTCCCTTTATCCTGTCCATTTGGGATACATTGCTTCAGTTTTTGCAAGCGAACTACAGCAATCGGTTAGATACTTTGCAGGGGAAATGCCACCCCTTCAACTGAGCTACTGCTTACTATTAGCTCTAATACCGTTTAGACATCCCTGTTACCATGAGTGCTAAAATAGAATGGTTGCTGTAACTCTTGCCATACAAATAGAAGGTTGCTATCTGAAATCCAGGAAAAGGGGTTTTTTTTAATTACTATTTTTTTTTTGAGCTGCTTCTTCCTGTGCTTTTTTTTTTTAAAAAAAGGTCCAATGGTGCATCATTTTACCATTTTTCCAGTCATCTGCAGTAGAGAGGCTTCACCCTTAGTTCCTAAATAGCCAGAATAACTTATGACCTATTTGGGAGCTGGGAGTGAAAGCCTTTGAAGAGAGATTGGAAAAACCTGGAATAATTAGTACTGAAAAGAGAAGAACGAAGCAGGAAAGGGGGAATAAGATGGCAGTTTTCATGCACATAAATCAATGACCCTCAAAAAAAGACCAAGGTTCTGTTTACTATTCCAAAATTCAGGATATGGAATAATGGATTTAAATTACAAAAGGCAGATTTGGATTAAATATTAGCAAAAACACAAAAAACCCAACAACCCCAAATTCTAACACAAAGAGCAGTTTGATAGTGGAACCAATTTTCCTGAGTGGTAGTTGATTCCCCCTTCCACTGGATGTGTTCAAGCAGAGGCTATGTGGGAGAGGCACCTTCATAAGCACTGACACTTTGAACCTTTTATCCTTTTGACCACTAGGGAGAACCAGAGTAACAAAAGTAAACATGGAGAACCTTCTTTGTTCCTCTCTTTGCTTCTGTTCAGTCCCCTTTTGAATGGTTGACACTCTTAGGCTCTCCCCTTAAACCTATTTCCTAGAGGAAGGATAGAATATTTTCTTCTCATCTCCTCCCTCTTCATGAGAAAACACAGAGATGCAGGATTTTTATCAGAGCATGAAACTTCCTTAAGAAACTTTGCTTGTCCTTTGGAAGCATAAGCATCTTCCTCTAGATATTTTTAATGGACTTGGTGCCACTGTCACATTTATCATCTATAAAATAATGCATGAATAGGAGAATTTCAACCAGGGTTATATCAAAAAAATTTATACAGACTGGACATCCATCAATCAAGGAAGCTTTATATTAAATTCCTGCATTAAGAAGAGAGTTACACTTGATAATCTGAGCGTCCCCTTATAAGTTCATTTTTCTCTGAACAGAGAGTGTGGGAGAGAATCCCAATTCCAGGAACAAAGGAAGGTGAGGTGAAACTAAGGAGAGTGGACAATGCAGTGCAATAGATATGGATGAGCTGACATTTTATTGATAAATCTTGATCGATACAATTGAGAGATTTTTTTTCTATATTATTTTCATATCCTAATTTCTCTTTTAGTTAAATTATTTGAATATACTTTTCCAATATAGAAGCAACATTATCATAATTTCTGTTTTTCAAAATTAAATTTAGTAAAACCTAAATTTGTTTGTGGTTAAGTGTATTGATTTTCACACCATTTTCATTTCTGCATTAACAAGTATAATAAGTGGATGAGTACAACTATAGAACTTTTTTCTTTTTCTAATCAATGCAGCTGGGAAAAGTACACACCCAGCACACAAAGTGATACTTCCTAGAGAGCCTGGATGGTATATTGGGTACAGTGTTGGGCTAAGACCAGAAGAATTTGGCTTCAAGTCCACCCTCAGCCATGGAAGTTCATTTGGATGACTCTGGGACAGTCATTCTCTTGAAGTCCAATCTACCTCCCAGAGTCTGTGGAGGAGAAAAATTTGGAGGAGGGTGTGCTATCAGT
This sequence comes from Python bivittatus, assembly GCF_059951505.1. NCBI lineage: Eukaryota > Metazoa > Chordata > Lepidosauria > Squamata > Pythonidae > Python > Python bivittatus. Next base: position 16,720,020 of record NW_028277075.1, on the reverse strand, counting down.
CCCTTGAGTTCCTGGGTAAAAAGTAGGGTACACAACAAATTTCTTCTCCTTGCACTATGAGCAATGCCATCTCAGTTCCCCCTTCCCCCCCCCCCCCTACACATGGTGAGATAAACATTTTCTTTCATTGTCATGATCATCATGATCATCATCATCAAAGTTCATTGGAATCGGGCAGCCAATAAATTTAAATAAATAAATCAGCATTAATATACTTTTGCCACATAATAAATGTGCCACATTTTTTGTTGCTTGTTTCCTTCTAGTTTGTACTTTCTACGGAAAAAGGAGGCACATTTTTCTTCAGGGTTAGGAAATAGCATCACATCTTCATGTGATAGGGCAAAGATTGTGGCCATGGGAGTTCTGAATTGAGAGAGGCACCCACACTGGTGAACAAAATACAGCCTTAAAAGAGGAAGGTGAATCTCATATTACTCCAAAAGACTGTCAATCTTCTTGGAAACTCTGAGCCTGAGAGTTTGAAATAATTTTATGCAGCTTTATATTTCAGGTTTGTTTTTGTTTGGCAGTGGCATGTTGTTTGAGTTGGTAAATTAAACATGTTGTCAACCAAAATACTTAATTTTAGTCAAAATCTGCAGAAAACAAACAGATTTTTAAGAGCCTGGAAACAAAACCACAAAAAAAAAAAATTAAATTAAAAAAAAAAGCCTGTGACATTCACAACTTAGAAGAAAAACAGAAAACAGCTATGTTTACACCTCTGTAACATTTATGTTTAATGTAACTGGTTTGCAAAAATAACAAAAATGTCCATAAAGATCACACCCTACTTTGCTGGAAGAGGCCCCTTGTTTCCATTAGTGCCCTCTGGATGTTCAGAAAAGCTTATAAAGAAGCAAGACATGAAGACAACAACATTTCCTCACTATGTTGATAAAGCAACATAGATTTCTTCAGTCTTGGTAGTAGTATTAGAAACTAATTTCCAAAAATTAATCTAGTCTTTCTTGAGGAGGAGAAGAAGAAGAAAAAAACAAATGCAGTCTTTCCTTAGATCCTTTTCTTTTACACACACACCCACACACTTAAATTTAATTTGTTTTTACAAGGTTAAGGCATCAAAATTGCAGATACATGGGGGCACTAGTAGTAAGCATTATTGAGATAGATTATATTAACTGTAAGTCTGATTGTGTTTTTCCTCTCTTCCCTCTTACCCCCCAGTGTGTCAGAGGGGGCCAGCCTGAGTCTCTTCCCAATACTATCTCCTTTCCCAGGGCTAAAGGAATGCTTCTGCCCTTTTTGTTTTTGTGACAGTTATGTTACAGATATTTTCCTCAAAGCCATCTCCATAGCTCTGTACAGGTTAGTCTGCAACAAACTGAAGCACTCCAGCCCAAATAGACAGGACCACTTGAGCCAATAAAGGGAGGAAACGTGAACTTTTGAACTGGAGCAGAAAAACACACATGGAAGTTGCTTGGAAGAGGAGTGAAGGATTAGTAGAGGGCAACATTGGCCATTTCAGCCCTCCAGAAATGGTTGCCAGCCAATTCTGACAACAGGGCAAGAGGTCAATCCAGATCTGATCAAAATTAGCTTCCACTGGATGCTGTTCTGTACACCAGTGCTAGCTAACAAAGGCTGATTAGTTTTAAATGAGAACTTGGCTGAGACAGAAATGACACCCAGAATACAGAGAGCTATTTCCCAAAAGATCATCTGTATGCTGATCCAAAGATAGACTAATAACAAAATTGTATAAGACAGAAGGAGGAGCACAACACAGAAATCATTTTGCACCTTGCATCTCCAAAACAGTTGTGTGCCTTTTGAAGTGTTGTTTTATTATTACTTACTGTTTTTCTGTTTGCTGCAGCTTATGCATTTCAGAGCTGATCTCTTGGGCCGGCCTTCTGTAGTTCCTATGTTGTAACAATAAAGATCAGTTGTTTTAGGCCTGGATATGTTAGCACCATTTTTTGTGCTCTCAACACAACAGTGTTTGGCAACAGGGATGGGATTTGCTGAGAACTGAAGATCAGCAGGAAATGTAGTTCTGTTCTCAAGCGGTATTGGTAACCAGTCACAAATAATTTCCAGATTGGAAACCTGAGCAGACCCAATGTTAAAATGGTTGCTTCTCAAAACATTGAAGAGAAGGTATTTTTGCTTATATCATATAGCTGCTAATCACTCTCAACTAAAAATTGGAGGCTTCTTAGAAGAAATTATTAACTTCTGATTCTATGCTTGTATTATATAAACCATTGATCTTTCTCCTAATAGCACTGGAGTTATGCTTAGCCACAAGTTGCTGGATGGAACCAAGACACCTGTTGCTTACTATTCTAGGACTACAGCTCCCACTGAAAAGGGATTTTCACAAGTGTACAATTGTACACAAGTCGACAAAGAAGCCCCTGCTATTATCAGAGGCACCGAGAAGTTCCACAACTATTTTTATGGCCAGGCCTTTAAAATGCCTACCGATCACAAGCCTGTTTGGGGAATCGTCTCTACTGCCAACCCTACACCTTTAATACCACCACTTTGTATGCATGTATGAGTATTTGTTTAATGCTTATGATTATACATTTGTTTAACAGTAGAAAGAACAATAGCTAATATTGAAACCATGGGTTGTCTGCTACATCAGACTCTGGATTTGTTGTGCCACCACAGTCTGAATTTCTCTCCCAGACCCACTCCTACAGGCTGATTTAATTGCAAGATCCATTGCCCAGGTTCCCAAATTTGCTCCCGTTTCAAATGACATATGGATGTGTTGTCCAGATGAGGATCTGCCAAAACAGATTAAGAAAACGATCATTCTGAGATGTCTGCTCATAAATGGTGTGTTCTGTGGGAGATCAGATTGCTATTCCAAAAGGGGTTTATTGAATTTTTTAGCCACATTACATGCAGCAATCCCAGAACTGTTTGGCTAGAAGTTGTGTTTTGTGCCCTGGAATTTTCTTGGATGTTGCAAAGACTATAAATGAATGCAGCACATGCAAGGCTACTCACCATAATCCCCGAGGCTCCCTTTCTCTAGAAAGTGACCAGAAAGTCTGCATCAAGACTCCATATGGATTTTGTGGAGTCATTTTGAAGAAAGGGAATTTATAATGGTGGTGGACTCTTACTCAAAGTGGCTGATTTTAGTGCCCTCACTACCATCCACTACAACAATTGAAGAACTACATCATTTATTTGAAACCTATGGACTGTTGACACAGTCATCTCAGACAGTAGCTTCACATTCCTATCAGCTAAGTTTAAGGAGTTTGTGAACAGTAACCTTATCCATGCTGTCACAGTTGCACTCTTTCATCTGGGGGAAATGACAAGGCTGAATAGGTGGTGCAGACAACCAAGGAATCTAAAATGTGGAATATCTGAAGATTAAGGGGTATGCAAGAACATCTGATTGTTTTTCTGAAAAACTTTACAGTGACGGTACAGTGACAGCTACTGTAAAAATTTAATTTAATAAAACAGAGTGATTCAGAGCAGGAAATGGAACAAGATAAGGATGTATATTGTCAGCACATATGTTTAACTTATACACCAGATATATTATAAGTATGGCAGGATTAGAAAAGAGCTAGAATCAAAATAGGAAGCTGACACACTAACAATTTGAGATATGTTTTTATTGATTTTTATTTTATGGTTTGGTTGTTAGGATTCTTCTTACAATATAGGTGGCTATATAAGTCTTTTAAAATAAATAAATAGATATGCAAATAACACCATTTTATAGCCAAAATTAAAGTAAACTGATAAAAACTCATTCTGGAAATAAAAATGGAAAGTGAAAAATCTGAGTAATGTTAAATGTTAAGAAGACAGCATTCTTGCAGACACTTATACTTGATGATGGAGACATTAATGTAGCATTTTATTTTTTTGGACTCAAGAATACATGAATACAGGGAGCATGCTGGAAGAGATTAATCCTAGGAAGGAAGACAATGACAATGTTAGACAAGATCATGAAAAATAATATTTCTATGACAGTAAACATTAGTAAACATTGTACAAAGGTTTTCTCAAGGGTAATGTGTGACTTCTGAATGTGCAGAAAAGCGAAAGAAAGAAGACAGACACCTTTGTACAATGGATCTGGGAGTAGTTGTAAGAGTATCATGGTCTGCAAGAACAACCAGTCAATCCTGGACCAAATAAACATAGATACTCCAATGAACCGCAGGCAAAAACACATATAGTTAGGGCATGTAATCAGATGAAATACTGTAATACTTGTCAAGGCTGAGGTTAGCCTTTTCTAAGGCTCTAAAGACCTGGCTGTTTCCTCAGGCCTTGGGGCCAGGAGGTTAGGAAAGCTGTGTGGTTGATGTGATTTTATGATTGGGATGTATTATTTACCTCAGTCCTCATGGCATATTGTTTGTTGGTTTATAATCTTTTTATACTTCTCAGAGTCATTGCTGCGTGATGGGTGGTTATTATTTACACAAATTAAACAAATAAGGAGAAGAAGGAAAAGATAATGTACAGTGTGGATGGAGGGATCCAGATGTTTGCCGAAATGTCTTATAAGACTTAGAAACAGCTTGAGATGGTATTTGTCCATGTGGACGCTTCCAGAATTGAATCCACTCTTTGAACCCTAAGCAATTAAGCAGAGTGGCCTGGTGTGGACTAGGAACGGCATGTACTACAGGTGGAAAATCAATTCCTTCCTTTTATCTAGGTTTTATTTTATTTTATTTTTTTCACTTTCTTCATATAGTGTGGTATTTAAACAGAGGAAGGGAGACCAGCATTATATCACTGGTATTATATAAAGATAAAATAAATATGTTAGCAAGGCAATAAAACTCTTCACCCAGATGTTAATCAGATGAGGATAGGATATTAAGTGGAAATGTCACCAGTTGGAAATCCTAGAGAGTCATAATCAGTGAGCACAGAGATAGCTGAACTAAATGTACCAGTAGCCTGTTGAAACAAGATAACTTCATGTGTCCCTAAATTCAAAATTCAGTCATCCTAGAGTGATTGACAGTTCCAACACTTAGTATACATTAAAACAAAATAGCTGATTAACATGCAAGCTGTTAACATGGTAACTAGCCTAGTTTCGTATTCTTTCAACATTGCAATAGATAATCATCAACTGAAATTCAGTCCCATCAGGAAACAACTGGAAGAATGTCTAAGCACCATGTGTATGTAATTATTTTGCCTGCTCCACAAACAAGTTTAATTGGAATCTTAAACCAGCAAGGGGCAAAAGTTCAGTTCATTAAAGGCTAACTATCTGAAAAGAGATTTAGAAAAAATGTATTTCATCTGATCCAGATGTATCTCCCAACCTCTGTCTGAGAATACCAGCACTACACACACATCACCAATGAAGAAATATGCTCATTATTGTACTCTTAAAGCATACACTGGGCCACTGCAAGCTTAGAAGGCATTGATCATCAATTATTTCTCTAATTGTTTGGTCTATTCATATGTCTCAGGCTAAAAGGGAAGATTCACTGATGCAAAAGAAGAGAAATACAAATAATTACTCTCAGAGAGAGATGTGATTTTGTATCCTATTATTTATCTTTTGTTTTCTTATGCTTATGACTTGAAGTCATTTGTATTCACATACAAATATAAAAGCATAATACACAACACTTGAGAAAACATTGTATGTACATTTTACTCACTCCAGAAGTCCAAAAATATCCCAGCTCTGAATGTCCTGCCAAATCAGAATTTTATTCAGTCCATTTACTGTATTCTTAGATGTGGCTATTTGTCTGTTTAAAGTTAAATATGCTTTTAATTCAAAAATGCCTTCAAAAAGGATATTTTATCTCTCTTGGCTGGGCCTGCTGTCCTGGAAGAACAATATGAAAGTTAAAACTTCAGTTATGCCATTTGCTTTCTTAAATATTGTATTTCAGTCTTCAGCACCTTGTTTATTTCATCCCATTCCAGGAAATTTAGAACAAATTTTGCTTATATCTAGAGGGACAAACAATTAGTGGAAGCGGCAGGACAAAATCCACTGTATTAGGAACCATCTTGTTCACCTTGTTTCCTAACTGCCAGTACATAGATGGCAGTGGTAACTGGCACTGATGTTACCACTAATTGCTGCATCCCAGGTAGCTTGGGACAGCACACTCCTGATGTCTATTCTGAGCTTCATGTTTTAAAATTTTTTTAACATATCTTTGGATTCTTGCATCAAGATTTTTCCTACTGCCACCTTGGATTTTTCTCCTATGTATATCATACTGGACCCCTGTCTTTCTTATTCATTTCCTATCAAGAACATGAATACTATATTGGAGGTGAACTTCATAATTATGTGAATGTATCAAAGTTTATTTAGAAAAGAGTTGGCTTCTACTGTCTTCAAGTTTTTGTCAATATGTGGAATATAATGAAGGTATGTAAGATGCAATAGTTTTGGGTCTCTGAAATCCATAGTTTTGCTACAAGATGAGAATCTTAGTGCCATTCTAGTAGCTAGAATTATACTTTTCTGAAATTTCCATAGGCTGAACATTGTACCATTGTACCCATGTTCTAAATTTATTTATTTCATTTATTTATTTATGTAACTTTTATGGCCACCCATCTCAATCCAAGTAACTTGATGTTTCAGTAGAATATGTGCCTGCTGATGAAGTATAGATTGGAATCTCACAAAATATTTTCCCTATTTCAGCACTTTTTAATTTTTCTATATTTAAGTATTCTGGAAAAAGAAAAAAAAGTTAAATATTACTAAGGACAAAGAACATATATTTGAATTGGCACCTCTAAAACATGGAAGAAAATGGAACATTTATTTATCATTTATTTATCAAATTTAACATTTTGAATTCTGACGCTTTCTGAGAGCAGTGATGTTCCATCTTTGACTCTGGATGGGGTTGCACTCCCCCATGCTGAACTGGTTTATAATTCAGAGGTTCCTTTGGATTTATAACTTCTATTTGCAAAGCAAGTGGCAGCTGTAGCTAGGACATGCTTTTTACAACTCCATCTTACCCACCGGTTATGACCATTCCTGGATCAAGAACCAGTCACTTATACCTCGGACAGCCCTTAGCTGGATTACTGCATTGTGCTCTGCATGGAAGTGTCCTTGAAGACTACCCACTGGTCCAGATTGCAGCTGCTCAAGTAGTTACAGGTATCATTTGTTTCACATGAGCAACAGCATTACTGTTGTTCTTGGCAGTATTAAGTTATTATGTGTTTTGATTTAATCTTACTAGCAATCAAGAAGCCCTAAAGTTCATTGTGTTTTTCCTGCCAGATTCCTGGTCTTCCTTCCTGAGTGGGCAATCTGGGTTGAGCAGGTTGGGTGGGTGGGTGGGTGGGAGGGAAGGAAGGAAGGAAGGAAGGAAGGAAGGAAGGAAGGAAGGAAGGAAGGAAGGAAGGAAGGAAGGAAGGAAGGAAAGATTATTTCACCTGGACAACATACTCTTGCAGTTTAGGTGACTATGTCAATATCACCAGCAGGCCTTTAGATGTGTTTGTCCATGTACTTTGTCAGGCAAAGTATCTTCAGCTGGAGTTAATTGCATAAGTTTCCATCTATGGGAGATAGAAAGAATGCAATTTTCAAGTTCCAGAATTTCTGAAGAACATAAGAAAAATTTGAGATATGTAACCGTAAGTTAAAGCAAGTTCAGTTGTAAGAACACTTTGTCTTATTTATTTGAATTCAGCTGAAGCTGAATTACTACAACAAGAGATGGCTGAACACAACAAAAAGCCAATGATCATTATCATCACCTAGTGGGCACATTCTATTAAATACATCATGTGTTGGGACTAATAGGCATGACATCTCCATAGTCACTCCTGCCCTATGGAACAGACTCCCCTGAGATCTGGAGGATCCCTACTCTCTTAGCCTTCTGGAAGGCCATAAAGACCTATCTCTTCCCTCAGGCACCAGACTAGAATGGGAGTTGAGCCCAGCACATGTACAGTACAGGATTGTTATGATGAGTTTTCAAATTTGTGAGGGTTCTGGTTTTTATTTTTCATACATTTCTGGTGGTCCGATTGCTGTGAGCTGCTCAGGGTTATATTATATAGATTAGGCAGCCATATAAACCTTTTAAATTAAATAAATTAATAAATAAATCTATAATCTAAAAGACTACTTTTCTTTAAAAAGATATTTAGGCTATTAAAACATGCTGTTAGTTAGTCAGAATAGTTAATTAAAGTAGTTAATGAATCAGAGTGTTTGTTAAAATAGGGATAGCTGAGCCAAAAGATTCTGAGTATCAGTATCTTATTCCATATCCCTGACTTGTCCTCTTAGCCAAATTACTAAAGAGCCCTGCAATAATTTATTTAGTTGGTGGAAATAACCATTGTTGTTAGGTATATTACTGTTGACTTACACATATTGCCAAAGTTGTGGTACAAAGCTGCCCAGTTTTGATTGGTTTTCCTATTAACTCTTGAGGATGCCAGGCCCCAGAAGTGAAAAAGGATTCTCTAAAAACCCCAAAACCTGTAGAACACTTTTCCATTGGTTTTTTAGTAGTGACATATATCTGACAATACATGGTTATTGCCATTACTAACGCTGGACCTACAAAATAAATAGAATGGAAAGTTTGTGAATTTTCAGCAGCAAATGAAGGATAACTAGCTACATTTATGAAACAGTGAAGCAACTTCAAAATACTTCAATCAAAAAAGTATCTTCAGGCATATATAATGTGCAGTTAAGTAGGGGTAATGGACAAATTGTTCTAATGAGTATAACTCAAAAGGTAGTTTCTGTTCATTGTGGGGCTTGCATTACACCAGAAAGGATGATCCCTTCCTCCCCCCCCCCTCCTCCTCCTCCTCCTCCTCCTCCTCCTCCTCCTCCTCCTCCTCCTCCTCCTCTTCTTCTTCTTCTTCTTCTTCTTCTTCTTCTTCTTCTTCTTCTTCTTCTTCTTCTTCTTCTTCTTCTTCTTCTTCTTCTTCTTCTTCTTCTTCTTCTTCTTCGTGACTGTGCTGTAAGTGATGTGTTTTTAGAAAGACAGTCAGGGTTGAATATGATTTAACAAAATTGGGAGAAATCAGGTTGTAGATTTCATAAAAGGCCCGATACCTTTTCCCCCATAATCTGAGCACTGATTAACAAAACTATCTTGTTTAATTTCACAACAACACTTTTAAAGTAGATCTTTGGAAAACAAGAACCAAGAGGTCAGAGAGAAGCACAGAGGAGCAGAGCATTTAGAAGAAATATGCAATTACTGAGTTTAGCTGTTCTAACACTTAAGAGTTTTTATATGCTTACATTGAAAAAGGGGAGAAGGGAGCCAATTTGGTGATGAGAATATGAAGACTGGAATCTTAAGTCTTTATTTGATTTGTAAACAGGCTTACATATATTGTCACCCTATTTTTTACCAATTAAGATAGATACTGTAGATATAGATGATAGATAGATAGATAGATAGATAGATAGATAGATAGATAGATAGATAGAATAGAATATCAAAAAAGCAATACCTTACCTTAATTCTTCGTATTACAAAGATGACACAAAGTTTGTTTAGTCACATGATAAATACATTCAGTGGGATGTAGCTCCTGTGAGACCAAGGACTGATCACAAATCAAATGTAAACTTTGAAATTTCATTTTAACCTATTGCGCCTGGAAAAAAATCTTAAGAAGAACCTTAATCTCTCCACAGTTTATTGCTATATCTTATAATAAACAGTTCAAAGGGCAAACATAATTTGCAAACCAGTTAGCAGCATACAATGTTAAAAATCTCAGGTCTCCCAAATGGACTTTCTTGTTCTAAATGCTATGAAATGATGGAGTTTTTCTGGCTCTGCTCTATCACAACAATTCAATCAGAGAGAAAAGGCTGAGATAGAGCATCATCAACACTTCCACTGAGCTTCAGGTTCAACCAGAAATTTGAGTACAGGACTATCTTATCAAGCTAAGAAATATTAACTCTCTATATGTGCACTTAAATTGATTTAATAGTCATGCCACAATTAAGGTCATGGATGTGGTCAGATTTATTACAGGCTGACCATACATTAAGCAGCAACAACCAGAAGCCAGGATTTCTGGAGCCCTAGTTACTAGGTCTTGGGGTAGACCACAAGGGGCTGAAAGGCAATACCAATACTAAACTTTGGGGTCACCTTCCCTGAAAGCATCCTACTTTCTGTCTCCCACCATATCTCCCTGTACCCATCACCCCCTAATAGCCTCACCTGTTCCTCTCTTCCCCACCCCCACAATCTTCCCCAACCCTAGCTGCTCCATTCTCATGCCAAAGAGTCCCAACACACCAACCATACCAACAGAGATTGGCACTAGCCAATATGTCTCTCACTCAACATCTCTTAGCTCAGGCACCAGCTACCCCACCACCCTCTCCCACAACTTCATATCAACTTGCAAACCACTCCACCCAATGTGCCCCACTATCACTTACCCACTCTTACCCAGGTGGGGGGAAGCCACACCAACTTAAAGGTAGGGGTAACCTAGGATCTGCCCCTGCCACCTTGTCTCTCACCCAAGGAGAAACCTCCCCAGCAACTCCCACCAAAACCCCTCAATCCAAAGTTTCAAGGTCCAATCCCACAATCACAGCTCCTCCAGATGGCAAGAGAGGATGACTTTGGAGATGGCTAAAATAAAAGTTCAGGAGGCTTCTTGCTGTAGCAGTCCACCAAGATGGAGGAAACTGGCAGAAGAGCTGTAACTTGTGAAATAGCCACCGCTCCATGTGGTCCATCCAATGGCAGCCACAGCTTCATTCAAAAGCCTCCTGCCTGCTTCTGCTCCCATTGTCATGCCAAGCTAAAAGCTGGAGATCAGCAGCTCCCCAAAAGCCAGATAAAGCCCCCTCCAGCTGTTCACACAATCCTTCTGCTGCTCAGAGACTCAGTTACAATCCAGATCTTGATGCCACTGTTACCTCTGTTGCCTGGGAAAACCTCACCAGTTCCATTGCTGCTGCCACTGCACTGCCAAAAAACCTGCAACAGCTGATTGGCAGAGTCTCCATTGCCACTGAACAGCTGATCAGTGGCGCGCCTGCAAAACCAGCTCCCCCAAAAATAAATTACATACTTTTATTTTGTAAATTCCAAAAAGCAAAACAGCTAACATTGCATGGTATATTCTAGAATTGTGAAAATTATTTGTTTGGGAATATTTCTATTGTTGTCATCACCATTGCTTTAATTTCTTTGGTGTATTTTTCAAACTACCAAATTCAACTGCCGTTGCTGTTGACAAATTTTGATTTGATCTGATTGTTTTCATTCGGCTTCAGAATATAACTCCAAGCCAGTCCACAATAAAAATACAAAGCAGATGATGAGAGAAGCCAAAGGCTGGGAAAACAATAAAACAAAAATGCAACCTATTTGCATTTCATTCTGCACACATGGGATTACACAGTACTTTAAATGCTTTGCATGATTGCATTTAGTTTATTTTAGTGTGCAACTCTCAAAGGACCAAACATTCTAATTAACTGTTTAAAGTTTTCTGCAATATGGCTATTTCTATGTAAATAATATACATGATGATGATGAACCTGTGCAACCCTGTTAGTAATATTGTCATATTTTCTCTTTGAAGCCATGAGAATTTTATTCAAAAGCATTATGGATTCTACTATCATCATTACCTCTCTCTAACAGCAAATTCAATCATCCTTTTCCAACAGAAATGGATCCAGAAATGGGCAACTGGAAAAAGAAAAAGGCACCAAACAGTCAGGACCAGTGAATATCAGTAGCTGTGGAAAAAGAAACTCGGTTGAAAAAGAAAAATAGAAAAATGAGGGAAAGAAAAATAAATTACTCAAACATCTAATAACCTATAATAAAGGAAGTTCCATAGGTCAAATGCCCTCCACAGGTGATTGGTTCAGACGTCTGGTATATGTTGTGTGTTGTTACCCTGGTAATGTGCTACATAAGGAAGACAGATATAAAAATGTGCTTCTGGTAAATAAAAATATATTGCAGGGGTGGTTAATCCTGAAAACCACCAATGGTGGAGAGTGAGGATTCCTTAAAGTGATTTCTCTTTATCTTTCTCATCTACTGGAAGATTTGTGCCCAAAACAGGAATACTCTAAACCATCAAAACACTTCTCAGAACTGTATGTAACACCAGTAAAAGGAGTTTTGAAAAAAACAGGGAACCTCATCTTTTGCTGAATAGTTGTTAGTTTTTATTAATGGATAGGAGTAGATTCAAGAGCACAGTAGAGGAATCATCCTCTATGAATAAATATGAATAGTTACAGTAGTTACCACCTTGGTAGAAAATTGTGCTGCATTTTTACCATTCTCCTTCAGTTTGATAGGTAAGAAATTGATTAATTCCCTCCCCAAATAAAAAAAAGATAAAATAGTCAATGGTTGTGATAGGTGTGCCTTACAAGGTGACTAAGATATGTATGAAGAACCCTGACTTCTACTGTATTGTCATCTCTCTGTAGCCTCCCTATTTTATGACTTTCACATCCAAGGGAAGATGTCCTGAGGAAAACCCATGAGGTTTTTTTTCCCATCACCATCCTAATTTTTCTTCCATCATCATCCTCATCCTGTGGGGGAGGGAAAAGGAAGAGAAATGGTTTTGTGATGTTCCAAGGACTAGTACCATGGTCCCTCTGATTGAGTCCTTCCACTAGAAGAGAACATATTATCTTTCTTACCTAAAAAGCCAAACTTTAGTGTGAAGTCATGGGTGGAGTCAAGTCCCTCTACCTGTTCAAACCTTATAACTCAGGACTGTGATCTTGGGCTAGTATTACAGCCTTCAAGTCCATGAGAAAGGGCTGCCAGGATGAACAGCAGCAAGACCACAGCATAGGACTGCAAAGCTTCAAGGCTGGACTCCCTGGGAGTAATGGCCTCCTCAGTGCTTACTCTTGGGAAACCTGTACTCCTTAATAAACATTACCTGTATCTGGGTGATTTCTAATCATTTCTCCTTAAAAAAATACACCCTCACTCAGAGGTCAGTACAGTGCTGGAAACAATGCTGTTTCATTCCAGTCATTTTCCCAGTTTTCTGACTATTAGCCTGTCCATTGACTATATGCTGTACTTGATTCTCTCAATTTATGGTATAAATTTTGTTATTCTTGATTCCTGAGCCAGTCTTCAGCCATCCTTCCTGCCTGTCTTTCTACAAGTGACTGTGTCCTGCAATCTCAATTCATCTCCTGGGCACGACAGCTAGCCAATTTGGCCTGTACAAAAGTGGTTCACATGAAACACAGACAGAAATTAATGGTTTCTCTAGAGTTGAAGAAAGGGCAACTGTCACCAAGGATTCATGTAACTCTACAGTGGCTCAACTAGTTATTTAAGTCTATTTGTACATTTATTTGCATAAATGCAGTGACCTTCGCTTATTCTCTACAAGTATTTTGGGAATCTGCATAGCTAACAAAAATAACCTGAACTGAGCACCTGCCCTTTTCTCCCAGACACTCATCACTTACAGAAAATTATCATTACCTTATTCCTAATGTTTCTTAAAATTAAAATATTGTCCAACAAATAAAAGGCAGGGACTCCCTACTAAGCTTCAGTCTAACAGACCCAGGAAAGATGGACCAATTGGAAAAAAAATCACTAAGGATTAATTCATGAAAGTGTAGGACCAGACATGTTTTGTCATTCTTTCAGTCCATTCAAGTAACACCACTATATCTGACCTATCATGCAAACAAAGAATATATTTCTTATGTTTCTATTTTATTTCTTTAGTAACCATCTTACTGCCTTAAAGGTACCCGTGTCAAGAGCTTAGCTAATATTTCAATTCAGCTAGATAAACACCAGAAGGGAAATAACTCATCTTTTAATGCCACTGTTGCTAGAATTCCTGAAGGATGTGAACAGCAAAGATGAAGATGATGATGTTAATGGATGTCATTGTTCATGACGTATACACTCCTCCACTTGCAAGCATGTTTGAACAGAGGTCATAATGGGACAAACTAAATGAGTGTGCTATTATAGGCAACCTTGGCTTCGGCATACCACCATCCATTTTCTTAAGACATACTGCCTATCTCCATCCCATGACTGCTTCATAATTTTCTCAAAGACAGGGATGATGAGACTTTCAGGATATATGAACTGCTTTTGTTTCCCCCCACCCTGTGCAGCACTCACTCCTATCCCATAGCAGCAGCAAGGGGGTGGGGCGCAAGAAGAGCTAATGGTTGAAATAGCAAATACCCAACAGTAACACCCAGTATTACCAGGCCTCATGCCCCTATTTCATTGTATTTTTCACTAACAAGATGTCAGAACTCCCAAATTATGTGAAATCAAAGTAAGCAGTCCTTAATTCAAAGGATGCAACCTTCTTCCCCAAGAAAAACTGAATCCTTTGTTAAAAGCATTATATTTTCATGGAATTCATTTTACTGCTGGCTAAGTTTTGTCCTCAGTATGAACACTAGAGCACAGCTCTCCAATGAAGAAAGAAGAATGACATGACACGAAACTAGTGTTTCCCTCTGGACTGCAGTATATAGGTGCTCAAAGTCACTATATAGATTTTTTTTCCAAATCGTAAATCATCTGTGAGCCAGGATTGTTCTACTAATTACAGCAAGAAGCTGTGCTCATTAGCTGTTCTCATCTGGCTCACTGCACGAGCTAAATAGTCCGTAAATGAGCCAGCAATTATTATTGTATTACCACTACCAGCTACTGCTCATATCAAAATATCTGCACCAAATGTTGCGCTGTTGATATTCTCAAGTTAGATATTTCACAAACATATTGAAGCAGTTAATTGGGCAATCATTTGAAAGAGAAGGTGAATTAAAAATAGTGTCAATAATTACGCATTTGCTTAGATGCCAGAAAGGTGAGCACTATAGAAAACATCTACAAAAACTACAGCCAAGGGCCTTTGATGAATTATGGAATTACCATGGTGGCCTACAAGCTCATGTCCATTCCATACTGCCTCCACTATTGGCAGAAGAGGAAGGTGTATTGAGCTTGGATCTAGTTTCAACTTGAATCGTTTTTTTTAAAAGGGAAGCAGTTAAACAAATTCTTGTCATCCTCTGTTGCCTAGACAATATTCTGTCTCCTAGGTCATTGCTCAAATCATCAGCAACTTTACTTTATCAACCTAATATCACACAAGGATCAGTCTCTCTCCTTTAGAGTGAGATGGCCCATCCAAGCCCTTGATTTGGGGTATTTTGAAAGGATAGCATACTGTTAGCTCATTGGTGGATGATTAATGTTTTCACAACTAGGAAAGTTGCTGTTGGAATTTGTTGGTTTTGGTGCCATGATAATTTGGCCATGTAAAAGGAACCCCAGGATTTGAATAGATGGGCTGGGGCATTTTCAAAGAGTCTTGGACTGGGACTGTGTTTGTCTTTAAATATGCTGAGTGACAGCATGCCACCTTGAGCTCCTAGAGGAAAGGCATATATAAATCTAGTTAATAAACAAATAATCAACTTCGTTGACACAGAGAAGGGGGCAGGATATCATGCAACTAAAGTATTTTTCATAAGCTCTTTCATGAATAAACCAAACTTAAAGAATATGTTGGATCATAGTGCATAGTTTGGCGTAAGTCCCACTTTACTATATATTTAATCTGCATGCCATGACATTTTGCTTTGCACTTGATAGTCACCCTGTTAGACTCAAGGTCCTCAATTAACAGAGCTCATGGATATGAATATAACCATGCTTAACCAACCTTGAGCCTCACTAGGCTTCCTCAATAGATTTTTAACTTTTATGAAAGTTCATTAAAATAAATAAATGGGAAAATGGCATGCTATGAAGCAAAGCACCAGCCTCTAGCATATTCCTAGGGATACCTTTGGGCATAGCATGGCTTCCTAGGTATTCTTAGATAATGCAATGGAAGCATGGCTGTTACTAGTGCTTTGTTTAAAAATATGTCCATAGACACAAAAAAGAGTCAAAGGTAGGAAAGTTAGCAATAGTAGACAGTATCCTAGCAAGTTAAGAGTCAGTGGTGGGGAGTAACTTCATCAATTTACTTGCTGGCAAATGGATGTTTTGTGAGCTATCATATCCACTATGGTGACCATTTTATGAAAAGTGCTCCCAAAATTCCAAATGTGCTTACTCATTCAAAAATGTTGTGGATACCTACTTGGTAAAGAAGCAGTTGCAATTGTTCAGCCCTCATTTCACTTTATTGGGGTCAAATTTGAATAAAAAAGCACACTTTAGAATGATTTTCTACAGTGTAAAAAGAGTTTTTGTCAAAGACACCTCTTGTTTCCTCCCTTGGACATTTTAGAGCATGAAGAAAACTACACCAGAGCATTTTCCATTTCATTTTCAAAGGCATTTGGCAAACTAAGCTCTTTAGATTTCTTAGTATAAATCAGATGAGGGTGCCAAGTTATTTACAGATTGCCAAATGGCTTTGAGGAAGGAGTTTCTTGTCCAAAATATGCTAGGCTTTATTTAATTAAGGTACTCTGAGAACAGTTTCTAGTTCATTAGCTTTAGCCAGTTGTGTAATATTATGAAAAATGGAAATTCAGTTCATCCATGTAGCATAGCTAGCAATGAGAGCAGCAAAAAGTTTTAGTGTGGAGAGTAGAGAGATGAAAAACAATTTTTGCTTCACTTAACACTTGAAGAGTTATCTGTCAACCCTCCTCTATCTCCAGCAATGATGACAGTGGAAAAATGAGTATGTGGTACAACACAGAGTCTTCTGAGATGTATTTATTTGTTTCTTTCAATATATAATAGTTTGTCAAGCTGAAAAAAATTAATCACTCTTTTCTTTCAGAACAATTCCTACTTTACATGCTGTATAGTTAAAACATTTAGCTCTCTATTAAGTCTGTGCATGTTACAGTTATGTATTTACATGAAACCTACTCTCAGATCCAAACACTACTTTAGTATTTATTTTTTTTTAATGGGGAACAGAGAAATAGTGGGAAAACCAAAAGCTAAGTTTTATGGCATGGGTTTCTCTGCAGGTGTTGTGCTGTTTGTATTGTGGAGGGAGATAATAATGAAGGCAATTTGAATGTATAAATAAATAATTTGAATGAAATCCAGTTTGGTGTAGTGGTGAAGGTGCTGACCTAGAAACCAGGAGGCTGTGAGTTCTAGGCGTCCCTTTGGCACAAAAGCCGGCTGGGTGATCTTGGGCCAGCCACTCTCTCTCAGCCCAACCTACCTCTCAACGTTGTTGTTGGTGGTGGTGTGGGGAAAATAGGAGGCAGGAATATTAAGTATGTCAGCTGCCTTGAGTTAAGTGTGTGTGTTGGGATAAAAATATAACAACAACAACAACAACAAATGGCAGAATGGGAAAAGAGTAAGTAGATATAAGCTCTCCTCTATTATAATCCCACCATTTCCACAACTGTTTTTCATTAGGAAATCCAGTGGTCAAGTTTATTGGCTGGCATAAAACATGTTTGCTTCTAACTCAGCATTTGCCAGAGGAAAAAGGTAATTTCAGTCATATAAACAGCTGAATATATTGATAGCATATTAGTCAGGCTTCACTGCTTGTTTCTTCTTTCACTGTTACAGGAATTAACACCTGGATTTAATATATGACAGAAAAAGAAGTTGGCATAGGCACTTCATCCTTTCATTGCTGACATACACAACAACAAACAAATTAAAAAGACACGGCAATGAGGCTGAAATACGGGCCAGGAATGGTACTTTCCCTGCAGTTGGGGGGGCGGACCCATAAGCTGCATTGTGGCAGGTAGGTTTCACTCCATCCCCACCTCTCATTTGCTAGGAACTAGCAATTATTCCAAGTGCTGCAAAGGGAAATGACTCGAGCCAATGTTATAATAGTAATCAATGTGTAAATGGCAATGTGTAGACCTCACATGAAGCAATCATTTAAACCAGATAGAACCCCTTTATTTCTGTGTGACAAGAATTTAGGAGCTCCTGATAAAAAAAATCACAACATATGATTCAAGCAAAACTGTAGCTTAAGTAGAATCCAATGGCATGCCCACATAGCATTTCTCAGCTGATTACACAGTGGTTACAAACTTGAGTAGACATCTGCTGAACTGTTTCCTTATGTACCTGCCCAGGATTATCTTTTGTGGCTGTGCTCCAGGTGCCACTTCCAGGTGAAGTGAGGCGGATAACTAAAAGGAAGAACTATCAAGCCCCACTTATAGAACAACCTTCTGTGGAAGACATGCCTATATCAATGTCTTTGAGGTACTAGGCTAACATGTTCTTTTTCTCCCAGTCATGTTCATAATGTGGTTGTCTGTTTGATTTTAAATGCCATCTCTGCAGTGGAAGAGTAGATGAGTTAGAGAGAGAGATGTGTCTGAGAGAAAGAGTGTGTGTTAATTTTATGATTTAATGATTTAGGCTATTTTTGTCTTAATTGTACTTTAGGTGTTTTAATTTTATTTTTACATATCTTGTAAACCACAAAGAGATGTAAGATTGTGATGGGATATAAATCCAACAAATAAATAAATAAATCCATGTTTATATATCTCTTTTAATCTTTGCTACTTATTAATAAGATTTCCTTGATTCTCATTGTTTTGCTGTTTTTAAAAATCTACCACAGAACTTTATTGCTGGGCAGATTAGAAACATAATAAAATAATTCAATTTAATGATTTGAATTAAATTAAATCAAATTAAAAAGCCCAGTCCTGATCCATTCTTATATGTGACAACTTGAGGTCTGTAATTTTCATCAATATTGAGCTTCTTGTACATTAATGCTTGCAACACTTCCACACACTCCTCCTGCCAATCCAGCTGGAGACCGTAATGCCTCCCAGAACCCTTTGCCATTCTGCCCTAAGTTCCAAGAAGTCATCAACAAAAGCTTTGAGGAGGTATCAACAGTGACAAAAGGCTGCTAATTATTCAGTCTTGCTGTCACTGCAAGTTCCAATGAAAGCAAAGTTCAGCGGGTGAAGGAAAAGGAATCCTTGAAGGTGTCATTCAAAAAATGCTTGGGAAAGTTACGGAAGTAGAAAACTGAAGGAGTGTTGATGAGGAGACAGATTTTTTTTTAAGCTGCTTGTTAGCATATGCTGAAAGCCTCAGTGTGTGTTCAGAGGTCACATAATTAATTAATATACAGTCAAAGTGCCAGAAGAGATGAAACCAAGTCAGCTTCAAGGTTTTAAGACTCCAGTGGACAGTGAGATTACTGTAAACTGAAGTAAGCCTGTCAGAATAATGAAGCTGTGTAATGAAATTACTTTACCTTGTCAGTTCAATTTGTTTATGCGATAGAGATGCTCAGTTGTTTAGCCAAATGTGAAAGATTTCTCCTGTTTGTCTTCAGAACATGTAAGAGTACTAACGTGTAGTAGCATATACTAACAGGTACCTAAAAGTATACCATAGGGAAGATGGTAAAGAATTATTTTCCATTATTGCAGAAATTAGGACCAGAAATAATGGGTGTGAGTTGCAGCTGTCTAGGTTTCATTTAAATATAACGAAAAACTTTCTTACTGTAAGATCTCTACAGTAGTGGAACAGTCTCTCCATGGAAGTTGTGGGTTTTAAGAAGAGGCTGGACAGACACCTTTCAAGTGTGATTTAACTGATTTTCTTGCACATGGCAAAGTTGAACTAGATGATCCTTATAGACCCTTCCAAATCCATAATTCAATGTTTCTATATGTGAGTGTGCCATACTTGGGAAACTTGAAGGTGAAGAGATAGTGTTTAACCTCACTCCATTTCTTAGAAGCAACAGTACAAATATCTTCTCCAACCCTTTCTTTTATTAAAAAAACATAAACCTACCACTGCCTAAAACATACTAAAATATTATGTGGATAATTAATTGACTTTCCAGACCATCATTGGATCAACTGCAACGTATGTATCCTACATCCACACTAACTGAGAAACAGCTAATTACCCAACGCTTCAACATAGTGAAGAGGCAGCTGCTCTCACAACTTGAGGTAGACCAACTACACATTACATCCCAGACTCAAGAAGACCTGAAAGAACAACTGGATGTGCAGCCAACGCCTGAAGCTGGAATGTCACTGCCACTCTCTCCATTACAGAGCACAGCAGCTGATATGAAGCATAAGATCATGGAAAAACTACAGTCAACCCTTGAGACCGATTACCAAGGCTCAGTGGAGAAGTACCATCAGATAGCATACCAGAAGATGCCAATAGAGCCCTCCAAACAATCCCTACTACCACCATAATTCAAACCAATGAACCGATATATGCTATAGCTGCTATAATCCTGGAGATGCTTGGCTACACTATCAAGAACAGCAGTACGTACCCCCCTCCCCAGAAAATGAAGTTGGAGGTTAAGATCAAGGCAATTCAGAGAGAAATTAGTCAACTAGTGGAACTACAGAAGCGTGTGGAGATTAAGGATAAGACTCGGCTACTGAAAAAATACATGGGGTTGACTCCATCTGAAGCCCTAGAGACTGCTAAACAAAGGCTCACAGCACTGGCTGCCAGGCTAAGGAGATACACTAGAGAAGCAGAGACCAAGAAGATAAATGCCCTGTTCTCCAAAGAACCATACAAGGTGTACTCCCAACTGCATTGCAACAACCCAGTAACAGCAGAGCCACCAACAGCAGAAACTGAACAGCAGAAGAATATATGGGGGAAAGAGAAGACACATAACACCAGTGCAAAGTGGCTGCAGGACCTGAAAACAGACCACAGCAATCTCCCAGAACAGGAACCAGTCACCATCACAGTAGCAGACATCCAACAATGAGTCATGAAAATGAAGAGCTGGGCAGCACCTGGCCCAGACATGATCCGCACCTACTAGCTAAAGAAACTAATAGCAGTGCATGAATGCCGAGCAGCACAGATGAACCAGCTGCTAGCAGCAGGCTCCCATCCAGACTTGCTAACACAAAGAAGGATGGTGCTGATCATCAAAGACCTCTACAAGGGAATAGCACCAACCAACTACCGGCCAATAACCTGCCTCCCCAGAACAGGGAAAGTCTTATCAGGCATTATAGCCACTAAGCTACAGGACCATATGGGCCAGTACATGAGCACAGCTCAGAAGGGTATTGGGAACAACATCAGATGCTCAAAACACCAGTTGCTCTTAGATAGGGCAGTCACACAAGACTCAAGATCTAGACGGACAATCTAAGCACAGCCTGGATTAACTACAGGAAAGTCTATGACTCAATGCCATACACATGGATCTGTGAATGCCTGGCACTATACAAAGTCAACAGGCAACTAAGGACCTTCCTAAGAACTCAATGGGACTGTGGAAGACAACACTGGAAGTCAACTCAAGACAGCTGGCACAAGTGGCCATCAAGTGCGGCATATACCAAGGTGATGCACTGTCCCTACTGCTGTTCTGCATAGGCCTGAACCCCCTCAGACAAATAATCACAAGGACTGGTACAAGTTCAAGAGTGGAACTACTCTCAGCCACCATGGATGACATCAAGCTGTATGCTAAAAGTGAATGAGACATTGATTCACTGATCCACCTGAAACGGATCTACAGTGAGGACATTGGGATGACATTTGAATTGGAGAAGTGTGGCCGGATGGTAGTAAAGAGAGGGAAGGTAGTTAAGACTGATGGGGTAGAACTACCAGTGGGCCACATAGCAGATATACAGAGCAGGTACAAGTACCTTGGTATCCCACAATCACATGGGAACTGTGGGATAGGCAAGGAAGACAGCAACATCCAAGTACCACCAAAGGATAAAACAGGTCCTGAAGAGCCAGCTCAATGGGAAGAACAAGATCCATGCCATCAACACATACACCCTGCCAGTCATCAGATACCCTGCTGGTATAGTGAGCTGGCCAAAGGAGGACATGGAGGCTGCTGATATGAAGATCTGGAAGTTCCTCACAATGTACGGAGATTTCCATTCCAAGTCCAACACCCAGAGACTGTACACCAGCCGGACAGGGGGTGGGCAGGGTCTGGTGAGTGTTAAAGCCACTGTCCTAGATGAAACCCAGAGCATCCAGGAGTACATCACTAAGATGGCACCCAAAGATAAGTTGCTGAGAGGCAGCAGCAGATATGGGAGGAAGTTCAAGTGAAGGAATTGCCATGGTAAGACAAGCTCTTTCGGGGTAGCACATATACCACATTGTGGCATTCTGTGTGCGATACAACAAAATAAACAGCCCACAGTCTGTTGTAGCAAAACTATACACAGACCTTTACTGTACAATATTTACAAGTAGTCTACAGAACTTACAACTGTTCACCAACCAGTACTCCAACGCCCAGCACTCCAACACCCCACAACCAACACCCATGATGCATTGGGCTATATGCCTTGGTTTGTGCTGTGTCATGTACCTGGCACACCCTACAGGTGTGAGCACTTGGTACCCTGAGCTAGCAGAACTGATGATGTAGGCAGCTCAGCTGTGCTCTGTCATTCCCATTCACACAGACAAAAAATTCCTACTCCAGGGTATACCCTGACAAGCTCCTACATGGGATGTACCATCAGCAGATAGCTGAGGTGGCTGACATTGAGAAATCCTACCAGAGGCTGGAAAGGGCTGGACTAAAAGACAGCACTGAAGCACTGATCATAGCAGCACAAGAACAGGCACTAAGCACCAGATCCATAGAAGTAGGGGTCTGCCACACTAGACAGGGCCCAAGGTACATATTGTGCTGAGCAGCCTCAAAGACAGTCCAACACATAGTGGCAGGGTGTAAGATGCAGGCAGGAACAGCATACACTGAGCAGCACAACCAAGTAGCTAGCGTTGTGTACAGGAACATCTGCACAGTGTATGGGCTAGACCCTCCCAAGTCCAGATGGGAGATTCCACAGAAGGTTGTGGAGAATAACAGGGCTAAGATCCTGTGGGACTTCCAGATCCAGACAGACAGGCAGGTACTGGCCAATCAACCAGACATTGTGGTACTGGACAAGGACCAGAAGACAGCGGTGGTGATAGATGTAGCAGTGCCAAGTGATAGCAACATCAGGAGGAAGGAGTATGAGAAGCTGGAGAAGTACCAGGGCCTGAAGGAAGAACTAGAGAGGATGTGGAAAGTAAAGGCCAAAGTGGTCCCAGTGGTGGTAGCAGCACTTGAAGCTGTGACTCCTAAGCTGGGAGAGTGGCTCCAGCAGTTCCCAGGAACAACATCCGAGCTCTCTGGCCAGAAGAGTGCAGTGCTAGGAACAGCTAAGATACTGCGCAGAACCCTCAAACTCCCAGGCCTCTGGTAGAAGATCTGAGATTGAGGAGGACGCATACCCTCCACAGGGGTGAGAGGGGATGGATGGATGGATGGAAGGAAGGAAGGAAGGAAGGAAGGAAGGAAGGAAGGAAGGAAGGAAGGAAGGAAGGAAGGAAGGAAGGAAGGAAGGAGGATGTCATCCATTCCTATACTCAGGAAGTAGTGAAGTGGTGAGTGGCCTCTACTATGTTCTCTGTTAGTGATTTTGGTTGGGAAGCAGGAATTGATTTATGCTTCCATAGCCGAAGCTGAATCAACAAGTATTATTAGAAATTCTGACTGAAAGTCATTTATAACTGTGAGGACAAATTTCTTACCAAAGTGTGGGATTTATAGAAAGTAAAATAACATATCTGGGTTCATTCTAATATCTTTTTTCTTTTTTGTATCCTGAAAATTATTTTATAAAATGAAATATGGTTGGTGATACATGTCTTTATAGTAAGAGCTATGTTCCTGTGGATGTGTTCCTGCACCTGTGTGAAAGACATGGTAAGGAAAGTAAGGCCGGGAAAGTAAGGAGCAAGCTTTCTGTGACCCATATTTCAGACTAATAGTTCCACACCATAATGACATCCATATACATAGCCAAGTCCACTCTACTATGTAAATCATTCCCCATAAAATGAAGTACTGATTATAGTAGCAAAGGCTTTGGAGCAGGAGAAAGGACCTACTTTATGGGATTACTTGGAGATTAAAGTGATATTCCTTGTTAGACACTGGTGGGAGCTTATGCCATTCCAAAAATGCTGGACAGAGGGTTAATCTGCAATGCCCAATTGCCTCATCACTAAAATTGAGAGGGCAGAAGTGTATGACATCTCTCCCACTTACCTTCAAACTGACCTCAGGGCAGTTTTTCTGCTCCACTTTCAAAGTAACTTTACCCTGTTATGGCACTTCAAATGCTGCAGGCTAGCCTCAACACTTGGCTACTTTGAGAGGAATGATCACCTTATCATGCACTCTATCCTTCTCTAGACCTTTTTTTTTATTATTATTTTTCCCTAGACCTTTAAAAAAAAAAAAAAAAAGGGCCAGGGGATTACCATTTAATCATTTTCCACTCACCAGAAATTCCATAAGTTTGTTTTAGGCTACTTGGAGCTGAGGATGAAATCCTTCTACTGCAAGTAATTGGAAAAATGATAAAGTAAAATCCTGGACTTATTTTTTAAAAAATCAGAGGGGGAAAACTAGCTTCTCAAGAAAAATCATAATAAAAAAAGTTGTTCTGGGTATTGAAACAGCAACTTTCTCTATACTAAGCCAAGATCTTATCTACTAGACTATTTTAGTAATGGTGGTAGAACGTTGGCTGAAAGAAGGATTTTACTGTTGTTGTTTTTAAATTGTTTGTTGTGCCTTCAAGTTTCTACATTTTGATGCTTTAATCTTGTGTTTGTGTGAGTGTGTGTGTATACACACACACACACATGTATACACAGATACATACACACACACACACACTAAGCTAATAATCTCCTGGAAGTCCTACCCACAGAAGGGAAGTGATTGGGTATTGGTTTCATAAAAGAGAAAGATGGGAGGGCATAATTGGAAGGGAATTGTGCTAAGAAATGACGGGGTAGCCTGCAGTCCAAATTGAATACCTTGAAGGCTGTTGCCGAAGTGTCTCAGTCTGAATAGAATTCTCTTAAGTCATATTAAAGTTGATATGAGCAAAGAATAGAAGCAGTTTAAATGGTAAATGTGGATGTGTCCAGAGAGACAGACCTAAGTAGTTCCCCGAAGGAAGGCTTCAGTTATGGACAGGAGAAAGGGAATAGTGAAATTTGGAAAGCAGCACCAGTTGTGAGTTAAAAACAAGAGAATAGGAATAAGCAAAAGGAAAATGAAAAACAAACTGTTAATTCCGTGTGGCAACGCACAAGCTCTGATGATAGTAAAGGAAAGTTATAATGGTAGGTATCAAATTCTATTTTGGACATTGCTGAAAATGGGAAAAAAACTAAAACTACCAATATCATGATCTTTTTATACACATTTTATGATGGAAATGTACCCAGAAACCATGTATCTCTTTGCTCCTTGTGCAGCAGAAAGGATGTAAAGCTGGAAAACGTAGTGAAAAGATCAACTAAAATCATCAGTGGTCTTGAAACAGCCCTTGTAAGGAAGAATGTGGGGGTGGGGGTTTGCTCCTCCTTGAGAGACCATGGCAATAAGGAAAATCTTGTGGTTTTAAGAAGTTTCAATTTTAGTCTTAGGGTTGTTTTGTTTGTTGCTTTGTTGGGGTAGGTGTTACAGATAACACTTGGAAAATCTGCGAAAAATCACACCCAATTTGAATAGTAAAAATAGCACATTTTAAAGAGGAAAAGATTGGTTGGCAATTACAGGATGTGGACAAATGATCTTGGGGTTTATGATGTTTTAAGACTGAGGACTCATTTGCATTGTTGTCAGAGACTGAAAATAAGCATTTGTCAGTGATTAGTAAGCAGAAAAGATTTGACTCTCACTTTATGGACCGAGCTAATAGTATGTATGGAAGTTTCAGATTATCTTAGAGAAACAGCACTCTCCCTCCACCCACTCCACATAGGAATTCCTAGTAAATGGTCCTTGGCAGAATGGGGACAGGATTAGAATTAGCAACAATTGGTCCCCATTGAACTAACCTTCTCAGTCTTAAAGTGAGTTTTAATGCTTCATAGCCCCCTCTCAATTGAAATGGCCCATGAATGATAGAAGGCAGAATTTTAACCATTTCTCTATCTCCCAGATCTGGACTCTAGCTCTGGGTGATGGGAAATCAGGAAATGCTTACAGAGCTCTACTAGTGTCATCATCACATGAACCATATTGGCAAGAGTCATTGTATATGCATTCTGGCCCAGGAGTAGATTATGCATCTGAGACCACCTCTTCCCACTTTCCTTTTACTGAATCCCATTTTTTCTCCATTTTTTCAAACTGAAATCAGGAAGTGGGAATGTACTGGGAACCAACATCATAAAATAATTCTTGAGGATTATTTTTAAATTGATGAATTGAATAAAATGTATTGATCCAGTACAAAGTATACTTTGGGTACCTATGCCTCTCTCATACGTATAGCCCTTTCTGCCAGTCCTTCCTGAGTAGCACCACAAATAACATTCAGAAGGTGGGCAAGAAGAATATAATAGCTCTGACTGGGGATCTGTGGGAAAGCTTAGAAGATGTGGAAGGAGCACAGAAAGAAATGTTAGTTGTTCTGTTTTGGAGCCTGCAGAAGTTTCTTAGTATAGTCTCCAGCATCACCAAATAGGGCTAATATAGCTCCTGCTTAAAAGTTGAGACAGTTGGTACTAGTCATAGTTGATGACCCTAGACTAGAGAATCAGTGGGCTGAGCAAATACAAAATACTTCCTGGGATTTTTTAGCTGTTCACCACAATGTTGCCTTAAAGCCATTGTATCTCACTGCTCATTTTTCCATGATCTATTGTCCTAAATTAAGTAAAGGAAAAAATGGGAGATGTAGAACATATAGAAAACATGTCACAGTGACATCCTGTATATAGTAGGTTTTCTAGTCAAAGGAATTAAAGAAGGAACCAATGAATCTTCACTTCCAGTATTTAGAAACCAATTGGCATGATTAGTGCTGTTTTGTAAATATATGCATTATATAATCCACTATTTGACCTTGTATCATTTGGTACACAGGGAAAAAAAAAACAGGCTGATAATCTAGTGATCATAAAAATGAAAAAAAGAGGAGGATGAATGGATAATTTTAATTCTATTAGCCGGTATTTATATAGCAGTTCAGCAGCATAGTCAATAATGGTGTATTCAGTGCCATGTATTAATTTTTATTAATTCATATTTAGTTATCCCCATCATTGTGTTTACCACTTCACCTAGGCCAATATACGGCACACTCTCCTGTGAAAAACACTGATGTATGTGGTGCAATAATGCTGATGGCGCAATATTTTGTATATGCTGTGCAAATTTATGGGTGACAATTCCATCAGGGATTGCGGGCATAGAATGTGATAAAAATTCTGATTCCCTTTACCTAGTAAAGCGGAAAAAAAAGTTTCAGAATGTGACAAATAGGAGAAGCGGCAATTGTTAATTATCATGACACACAGCCCATCTGTAATTAATCCTTTTTTCTTTTAACAGGATTTTGCAACTGAAGCATTAAAAAAAAACAGGTCAGACGATGCTTTAATTAAGGCTGTGCTGCGTTGTTGCTTCAACAGCAACAAGAACTGTTTTTGTCTATAGGTGTGTGTGAATCACTACAAATATTTTCTTAACATCTTTACAGAGTGCTGTTTAAGCATCTTTGTTAATGTTATGCCTCTACTGTAGGTAGTCTGATTGAAATTCAAAGTAGTTTTTTTCTCCTTCCCTTCTCCTCACAGCCCTCTTAAGATCCACTAAAGCAATATTGGGGTTGTGATTCCAACTGCTATGGGTGGGTGAAAATGAAAACATTGCACAGCTAGATCTGTGCAGTGAACAAAAATTGTCATCTGGATTACAGTACAGTTTGGAAGTAACATGAACACATTTTAATGACTTGTTAGATTTTATAACATGGAAAAAATAATGTGAAATGTTACCCACCATGGTTAATTCTATACTTTGACACCTGGTATATAAATGCAACACTCTCACAACATCATCACAATTTCTGCCACTGTTGTCAAGATATTCAGTAATCCATTCAATCCTCTTGAGCCACATACTAGATAATTGAACAAATTCTTGGCCAAAGTTCTCCCTTCTTGATCTGATCCTACGTGAGCTAGAAGTGCTGCCAGAAAGCAAAAATTGCAGCTACTGCTCTGAAGGTGAAACCCTATCATCACAACATTATACCCCTGCAGTGAGTACTCTTCTAGCAAACAGATTATCACTATCCAACTTTGATCTCATCAGTTTTTGGGAAAATATTGAATAAAAGCTGTTTTTCCTCCTGAACAGGAACACAGAAAGCTACCATAGACTGAATTAGGCCATTGTTCCAGCTAGCTCAGTATTATCAACAGTGACCAGCAGCAATGCCCCAGGTTTTCTAACCCCACCCAAAGATGCCAAGGTTTGAACCTGAGACCTTCTGCTTTGCAAAGTATGCATTCTGCCACCTCCAGGACCTATTACATTTCAGCAAGCAGAGTAGCCTTGTCAGATTGGAAGAAACCTCGTTGATAAGTCTGTTTAAAAGATGCATGTAGCAAACTGGTCAAGTGTCATATAAAGATACCTTTACTGCAAAAGATTAGTATGGTTGATATTCTGGCATTTCTCTCATATAAAACAGAAGAAAAAAATTAGTTCATTCTTTGTTCTTAGAATTGCCAGCTTCTTTTAATCTAGTAGAAATGCATTCTCTGGAACACCTCTAAAGCTGTCCTAATGACAAGCCCGTGATCTAGGAGGTTTTTCATCTTTCTTGAGTATTGTGAAGTCAAGCTGGATATTAATATATTCTGTGCAAATGCTAAAATCATGGAGTTTCTTCAGTTCCATGATTCTCTTCTTTCAGGTCATTCTGCTCATGTTAATAGCCCACCTGTAAATTATTGGGAAAGACAGTTGGAAAAATGAACATAAGAATGTGCTGATTATGTTAGAAGAATCTAACTCAACAAATTTATAATTTACCTAATTCACTGTGAAAGTATTCACACAAAGTGTTTTATTTAATTGCTGATCTAATCTATTTTTGGGGTTTGCCCAATACATTGAACAATAAACGAATCAAATGGGGTGGGTTCAGGACTCTGCTAAGCCACCAAGTCCTACACAAGGTAAAAACGAACGAAGTGCCACCATATTGTATGAATGCAGATGCTAGGTCCTTGCTTCATTCAGTTAACCATGCCCTGTGAACACAGTCTTTGTGCCATGAAGTCCAACTACACATTTCTTAAACTGTATAGTTCTGAGCCAGTTTGGTGTAGTGGTTAAAGCATCAAACTAGAAACTGGGAGACTGTGAGTTCTAGTCCTGCCTTGGGCACAAAGCCAGCTGGTGACCTTAGGCCAGACACTCTCTCTTAGCCCTAGGAAGGAGACAATGACAAACCACTTCTGAAAAACCTTGCCAAGTAAACTGCAGGGACCAGTCCAGGGAGTCTCCAGGACTCAACACTGATTCAAAGGCACAAAACACAATAAAACATAGTTCTCATCCTTTTTTCACAAACTGGCAGTTCCAGCCTTAAATTGAATTCATACATAAAATGGGAAAGGAGGTTGGCTTTAGTCCTTGGCATGCACACACACACACACATGCACACACACAAACACCTGACTTGTTCACACAACAAGCTTACCTGGGTCATGGGAAGCATTAGTGCTTTGTGCAAATACCATAGTCTCATCAGCTGGAGGATTGAAAAATAATAAAGGTTTAACCCCCTCTTTGTGTTGCAGGTAGAGTAAACTCAGAACAAGATGAAGGGTAGCTAATCCTTTCTTGATTTTGTCCACAGTCACTCTGACTCCAATCAGACCAACACAATGTTTGTTTGTTTGTTTGTTTAAAAGCAGGGAGTGGAAGCTTTCTAGAAATTGGGAGGCTGCCTAAGATAGTCATTCCCCATTTGACTAGGAGGATATTTTTCTCAGAGTAGATCCTATCTGGTCATTTGTGTCATCCTAACACAGAGACAATGCTTTTAATCTGAATCAAGCCTTCTATTTCTGGAGTTTGTTTTTCTAGAAGGCTCTACTGCAACCCATGAGCAGAGATTATCACCGTGGACATGGATGGAGTCATATTTAAATTTTATCATGGTAAACAACATTTGATGAATTCTAAATAACATCACTATAGCTATTTACGAATGGTTGCCAGGATGGTTGAATATTTTAAGCATTAACAATGAAGTCACATTGTTAATTTTTTAAAAAGGTGGTTTATAGTTTGAGAAAGATGTTAAATACATCTTTATAGTTATGAATATATTAACTGTCCTTCCTGGTATTTAGAAGGTGCCTACTATGTTGTATTTTAGATATTAGTTGACACCTGTTTTTTCACCCAGGTTTTCCTTGTATGGGTTTTGTATGTGAATAATCCCAACCATCACCCTTTTAAGATTTTTACATTCCATTTAGCTAATGGAATTTTTAAAATGCTTTATAATTGATGACAGTGGTGGTGACAAATGCTTTTTACACTGGTAAGGGATGTCTTGAACAAAGAAAGCAGAATACTTACAGATTATATAATGTCAATGGTTACTAAAAAATCAAATGTGGGCAGCTCTCAGCATACTTATTTATTCATTCATTTCAATTTGTATGGCGCTCATCTTGTTGTTATTCTGGGCAGCTAACAACAATTAAAGAATACAACCTAACAATAGCATAACAATAAATATATAAATGGGAGCCAAGATAAACTATAAAGAAACATCGATGTCCAACATCAACACAACCATCTCATGGGCTCAGCCATATATTCTGACTAGCATGCCCAGTGACATAGCCACATCCTCAAGGTGTTACAAAAGGCCAACAGGATCGGGTCTAGTCTGATCTCCAGGGTGATGATGTTCTCATGATTGAGCACCATAGCAAAAAAGGCTGTTCTTCTGGGTCATGCCCGATGGCATTCTCCAATGGATGGGACCTGCAGCAGGCCTCAACATCTGAACCTGGGACAGGGAAACACAACTGGTGAGAAGCAGCCCTTCAAATAACCCAGCCCCATGCCATGAAGAGCTTTATAGGTAACTACCAGCATCTTGAATTAAACCTAGAAGCATACAGGTAGTCCCCGGGTTTAAAACACCCAGTTTTCAGATGACCCATAGTTAAGAACTGAGTCTATTGTAACAAAATTCAAGTTAAATACACAATGATTTGAGTAAAATACCCAATGGTTCAAGTTAATTCACAATACTACTTATTGTTTATTTATTTATCGTATTTATATAGCCGCCCATCTCACACAAAGTGACTCTTATACAGTATTATATGATAATACTGTTCCGGCTTACATACAAATTCGACTTAAGCACAGACCTTGGGAACGGAACTCATTCTTGGGGACTACCTGTACTGGCAACCAGTGCAGCTTGAGAAGCAGAGGTGTAGTGGCTTGGAACAGTCAACATAAATGATACTCTCAAGCAATAGTCTAATCATGTGCAACCTTACCCAGTTCAGATATGACAGAGGAATAGAGCTGAGTGACAGCTTGCCCCGAATTCCCTAATGATTATAACCAGCAGCTTCGCACATATTAAAGCACACTGGGGATTTGTATGGATAGTTCTTGGGGCATTATGGAGAAATCTTCCAGGAGACTTCACACACATATGCAGGTAGGAACAGTAACACTGCATAATAATGTCCCCAAACCCCAGATCATGAAGCTAATTCAGAAGGATACTGTGGATACTACACATTGAATAATATCAAAGCCACTAAATTATCACACAGCCTCTCCCCTCTCCTGATAAAGGTCACTCATCAAAGTAGCCCAGCAGATTTTGCCTCTTCAAATGATTGAATTGAATCCACATTCTGGTAGCCACCTCTCTAGTTTCTGAAGGGAAGGCACCCAGAGAAGAGCCTCAGGTGAATTTCTTAATTTATGAATAAATTACAGACACCCCTTTAAAATATGGTATTTGTGGCATTGTAAGTAACAAAACAGCAACTTTGACTTGTGCCTAAAATCAAATTGGTTGGAAACATGCCTTCAGAGAAGCCTTCATCCTTGCAACAACTGAAATGCAGATTTCTCCTGCATTTAACATGATATCGTCATTAGAATAAATTCAAGCAATTGCACTAGGCTGTTAGCAATTTTAAGTTATCACCCTTGAGAATAATATGAAGAAGCTCTGGAAGTCTAGAAAATATCAATAGTGCTAGCTTACATCTCTGTCCATTGTTTGTCTTAGAATGTACTCCAGAATATATTCTCATAAAGCTATCTTAGATCAAAGATATGTTATCCAGGTGTTATCTTGTGCCAGGGATTTGGAAGTTCCAGTTAGCTGCCCTAATTTGGCCCATTCATTCCTCACAACCCCACCAACATTGCCCCTGTTGGCCAAAGCAACTGTAGTTCCAGTTCAACTGACAGTTGCTCTAATTGGAAAAGCATAGACTGGCCAAAAGCAGAGCTGCTGTTAAAAATATGTCCAGCACACATGTCGTGCAGCTCAGGGTAGCAGTAGCCACCAGCCCATGCAGAAGCTGTGCAGTGGATATACAGCATAAGAAAATATGGGACAATACCTAAGGCCAGGCCACAGGGCTTGAAGCCCTTTCCTTCACACAACACCTATCCTACTATTGCAGGAGTGATTTCACTGTGATCTCTGCTGGATTTTCCTTCTTCATGGTGAGCAGGAGATGAGTGAGGCAAAGACGCTCTTACTTGGTATTGCAAAGGAATGTTCACAAAGGTGCTACCTACCACTTGACTGTTTCCCAGCTGAAGATATTCCTAATTTTTTAATTGGGAAAATCATGAAACAACCAAGGGTACTCTATTGAGGTTTTTCTGTTGAACATTCTTCTAGTGAGATTCTTGTGCTTTGACCCCAATCAGGAAGCCGTATGTAGCTGAAGCCCCCCATGGAAGATAACACAGAGAATGATAGGTTCCAGTTCTGTTCCCACAGACTGCACTTCTCCATAGAGGAAAAGACAAAGACCCATTACTCTTTATCTCCTCCTGCATGGAGAGAAGTCCTCAATCCAGGGCAAGCCAGAAAATGATAGTTTTCAACTTTACCCTTCACAAATGGCTCAGCATTACTCCCTTTCTCTTTCTGTTTTGTCAGAATGATGGTGGAAGGAGTGGCAATTTTGTGGATGGGATTGGCTTTTCCATCCAGAAATCCCATTGCTGTACATCAGCTCCTATTGGGACTTCGGATGAGACAAATATTGGATGGATTGTTTCCCACCCCTGTTTTAGTATGCAATCAATTTGAAGCATATAAGCTCACTGATTACAATCCATGACCAAACTAAAATATTGTTGTATTCACAATTAACTTTTACACAAATCTTCTAGAAATTGAATGTTAATTTTATATAAACATGGACACACACACACACATACAATTAGCAACCTAACACACTCCAAAAGTTTCAGACTACAGTTCCAATAATTCCTTACCATTGCCCATGTATGCCAAGACCAGTGGGAGATGAAGCTTGAGACATTTGGAAAGAATCAAGGTTGTAAACCTCTGTGATACAACCACACATTGTATCTTTTTATGGGTATGGATGTACAGATTACTGTTTGATCTCTTATTAAGCCCTTTCTGCATGGAATCTGTGTGGAAAACTGGGAGAATAGAAAAAGAATACAGACAAAAAAGGAAAACCATGGAGAACTTCAAACAGAAGTCGTGTTTGGATACAGAAAGGCAAGAACAGCAAGGTGGGATATTACTTCAGGGGGAATCTGAAGTTAACTGGAAATTTACATAACTCTAGTTTCAGTTCTTGTGTTTCTGTCACTGCCACATCTGTGAAATCTGTTGTGACCCTACTTAAAGTGAGTCTACACTGTTCCACAGGTACTGGATCCAAATGGCCAAGAGATCTTCATTCCACCAAGGGTTTGGATATGGAGACAAGTGGGGCAAAATCTCATCCTTAAGCACCTAAGGAATGAGCAAAGACTTATCTTGGGTATATATCATAAAGAAGATTCTGATGCATGATGCTTTCTGAATATAATTTCTATATCCCATCTTTCTCTTCTTCAATGTCCTTAAATTTTTTTGCATAGTTATCACACATCCAGGCCCTTAATAGTCTTAATAGTCATATTCTGGATATTCTTATAGTCAAACTACTGTTTGCTGTTAGGTATTGACTTTGTTGCATCTTCCTAATTCTTCTGAGTACAGAATAATAGGGAGTAATGTATGAATTTTGCAACACAACAACTACAAGAACATTATTCCATTCATCTGTGTATGGGTGTGTCAAAGAATTTCCCATTGAATTGTGTTCTGTGACAATTTCTTCCCCCTGGATCCAGTACTCTTCCTAAGTCTGGAGAAGTCCTACAAAAAGCAAATGTCACCCTTAAAATCATCAAATGTTTAAGTGTCCAGACTAATCATATATCAGATGATATATGATAACCAGTGTGATGTAATGGTTAAAGTATTGGACTAGCAACAGGGAGACCCAGGTTCTAGTCCTCCCTTAGGCACAGATGCTGGCTGGGTGACTTTGGGCCAGTCATTCTCTCTCAGCCTAGAATGGGAAGTTGAAAAATACATCTCTACCAACCTGCATTGGATGAGTGTAGTAGTTTATGCTCCATAAAATTCAATGAAGAGGCCTTCATCCTGTAGTGAATTGATTTGGACTGGTGTGTGTGCGTGTGCGTGTGTGTGTGTGTGTAAATTCCATTAATTTTAATGAGTTTTATGCACACCCATTGAATGCAGAATAGACATGTTTATTGTTATGTTGTGAAACTGTTAACTGCTTCTCTACATACACAGTCCTTAGAAGCAGTCAACTGAATGTTAAGTAAACAGTTATTTTCTCTCTTCACTCTGCTAAAGCCTACTGGGGAACTAGAGATAAAAGTCTTATGAATACCTTTGTCAAGATGAGCAAAACATAAACTAATTTTCTGAACAATGCAATACCCATTTTATATACAGAATCCAGTTGGGAGACAGAGATCTAAAGTATAATGCCCCTGACACAACTACTTTTTGTGTCAGGCTCCAGGGTATCATAGTTAAATAGATGTTGAGCAGTAATGCAAGGTTGTGTTTTCTGTTTCCCTGTCACTGCTGTTTTTTTAAGTACTGTGAATTTTTCCAAGCCTTCCCTGATCTTCATCTCCATGGAGACAAAGACTTCCTTCTACATCTCAACAATTCCACAAGTTATGTAGATATTTTCCTACATCTTATCTCTCTTGAGATTTTGGTGCCACCTTTGTAAATCTTACATTCATTTCTGTATCAATCATTTATACATTAACATGGATATTCACATGCATTTCCATGCGTGTTTCTTCTTATATACTAATGTTCAGCTTTACATTCTTCTACTACATGTCATTTTGTATGTACAAACCTTTGTCTTTGGTTTGCATGTGTCTCAGATTCACATGCTTAGCCATAGAACTGTATGTTGCACATCTGCCAAAACAGTTCAATCCTTCTGGATCTGGCCTGACTTTTGCATCCATTTTGTCCAGGCTACTGGATCCTCATGGGTAGGAAGGACTAGAACTGGACAGTTGGCTTCATATTAAGAATATTCTTGCATCCCATTTCTCCACTCATTATAACCTGCTATAGTGCTGTTTTCCCAAGGATTTGGAACCTCTATCCCATGGAATTAATCTATGCTGCCAGGCCAGTCTTTCCATCCTGAAGAGGTTCAGGCAATGCCCTTTCCTCTAAAAACTCTTCCTCTGTTCCACTGCTACTAACTTATCTGTACTTTTCTGCTAGTTTATCAACTGTGCATGTTTGTCCATTCTGGAAAATGCAACCAGGACAAACTCTTCCAGGGTCAGCTTTGCATGTTCCCTTTGTCTGCCATTTGCTTTCCTTTTTCAGGAAAAATGCAGTTTTTAAAGCTGTTTATCCAATGTGCAACCTTTTCCATGCTCTGTCCTATGCTTTGCCCAATCAGCTTCCCATTGAGAAAAGGCACACAGTAAATGAATTGTTTTAGGAGCTGAATCAATGGGAGAAGATGCTTGGTTGTTGTTATTATTATTATTACTACTACTACTACTACTACTACTACTACTACTACTACTTCCATTATCTGCAGTGCTTATAAAGTGCCACACTCCAACAGACACTTGGTCGTTTACAACGTTCCAACAAAATCAAAACAAATACATAATGCCATTAAAACATGTACTTAAGTGCAATACTAATAACCACCACCAGTCCTTAGCACCTCTCTTCCAGTGACAGTCCCAAAGACTCAACAAAGAGTGAGCAAAACAAAACAGCTCATTCTTAACTGCTTTTTTCTGAATTTCAGGAGAGAGGGCGCCATATGAATTGACCCTTGCCTGTTTCTTTGGATTGCAACTGCTCGCACTGGGGAAATCATGTGTGGATGAATTAGTGATGACTTCCTGTTTTACACTGCATAAAATGTCTTTCTTTCCCATGCAGGGGGACCTCAGGAGTGACATCTCCCCACTTCCTCCCATACACAGAAATGGGTGATATCAAGGAGCCGAGCTCCCCTATGTTAAACAGTCCCCTCTGATGTTATCAGGCCTGCCAGTACAAGGAATGGACTGTATTTGGCGTTTGGTCCAGATTTAGTTCTCACTCCTCCTACAGTAGAACTCTGTCACTATGATAAGCTTTGGAAGAGCCCAGGGCTTTTTAGAAAACAGCTTGAAATTGACTTGATGTATCATACTTAACTCTGTTTGATGGCTGGAAAGCTATGGTTAATTACTGATGGAATGGTATAGTGCTATGCAGTCATGTTCTTAATATACAGTGACACTTGATAAATAACATACAGTGATTATTTGTTTCAGCAGTTGACAATTTATGACAATTTGTATTAGAGTCTTTCTCAAATAGAAACATGCAAGCAGTACAAACAAATGTAAGGTGCTCAGCTTTGGAATCCTGAGATTAAACACATTAATGAGAATCCAAATTTCCAATTCAAAACCTGAAGGGTGAAACTGAAAAAGATGGCAAGTTTGGAAAATATATAAAGTAATTACATGTTTGGTATTCCCAGGCAGTCTCCCATCCTAGCTGTGTTCAAGGTCAGCAAATACAGCTATATCAAATCATCACTTAAGTTAGGTGCACTTCTAAAGATTAAAGTATCACAGGAGTACACAGAGGAAGACACTCAAAGTAATGGCTTGAGATATTCTGGGGTGCATTTAGTGTCACACATAGCAAAAATGAGCTAAAGAGAGGCTCACCTTGACTGGAGTACTCCAGCCAATCAAAGACTATCAAAACTCTTTGAGCAAAAGCCACCACAGCTGATCACTTGGGTGAGCTTGTGCATTAATCAAGGGGGTTGCTGCTTATGTATGATACAACTCAAAGGCAAGGAAAGGAAAACCACCCCCCTCCCTTCCCCAGTTGTGTTAGTTTAAGGCTCATCTTGCCATCCTACCAGGAGAGGTCACTTTATGTGGACTTGGGGTTCTGGTCTAAAAATAAAAATAAAATAGTTCAAAGGGTCTCTGGAGCTGTGATAAAAGTCAAGGGCATTAAGCACATTAAACTGGAAGGCTAGGTCAGTGAT